>NW_010304490.1:0-337 GCF_000700745.2 Antrostomus carolinensis | reverse complement strand
AGGCACCAGCCATAGCAGTGAGTTGCAGATCTCAACAGATCTGTCCACAGGATGGAGTGAAGGACACTGATGGATGGCTTGTGTGTGGGGATCATCCCCCAGCCCCACCTGTACAAAACCTGTGCTGTTCCTTGCTGTACACTGAGGGGAAAAGGAAGGGATGGGGGCCGGCGGCTGGGCTGGGGCTTGCCTGTCGCCACAGATGAGTCGGGCAGTCCCCTTACTGACTGTTTGACTCCTAAAACTGTATCTGCCAGAGACAAATGAACGCTATGAATAAAATAGCAGGGTACTTGAGCCCACTGGCTGTGTCTCTCTAGGGCGAGCGTTGTCTGAG
>NW_010304489.1:0-43374 GCF_000700745.2 Antrostomus carolinensis | reverse complement strand
CACTCCTCTCCCAATTTATATTTGTGCCCAGTGGTTACTCCATCCCAGGTGGGAGGGCATGACCATTGGACGTTTTTTTGCTCAATTAAAATACAAATATATGCTGAGAGATCTTTAAGCAACCTAAATAAAAATACAGCAAACCAAACCAGATAATATTAGAAAACTTGGCATAAAAAATAACTACAGCCTACAGCAAATTGCCTGAACATCAGTAGCTCCTCAGTCGGTTGGCAACTTTTGAAAAATGTTATCCCTATGATGCTCAAATACTTCTAAATAGAAGGAAAAGTTAAATTTTATAATGGAAGCTCAAACTGTCAGTGTATTCCAGCTTTCATCTGTAGAGCTTGTGCATTCTGCATTTTTACAGAGCCATCAGTTACAGCTCCAACTTTCAGCTTTGCTTTTACTTTTTACAGGATCTGTTTCTCTCAGGACCCTGCAGGAAGGGTATATAAACGTGCACCCATGTGTACCAAACGCATTTACTGAAGAACTTCATTCATGCCTACAGAATGGCATTTCTGGCTTTTGCAATTAATGACCTAACTGATACTGCCTTTTTAGAAAAATCACAGCCTAGTAAAAGTTTTAAATCTGTTTTTTATATAGCAAATATATTACAGTTTTTAATAAGACTTGACAGGAAATTCACTTAATCTATCTTGAACTTGGTTTATTTAAGGAGGAAGGAACTGACCTCTCTAGTAACTTCTGACCCACCCTAAACAAAGGTCTAGCAGGAATTAATAGCTGATCTCCTATGTATTCAGCAGAGCCAAATGCACATACATGTGGCCTGCGTGTTCAAGTCTACTAGTTTAAATCTTCCCAGCCATTTACTGAACCTTCTTTCCTTGTTTTATTTATTTAGGCTCTAGAGACACATAGCAAATATTTCACAGGGCAACAAGATAAGGCAACTTCACCAAGCTCAGCAACAATGGAAAAAATTGCAAAGCTGCTGCTGCTGCTTCTCCAGTCTATTTTTTAATGGAGTGCAGCTGAAATGCAGCTGGAACACAGCTGTCAGCTTTTATTTCCCAAATCTGCACTAAAATAACAACTACAGCTTGATCATATGATAATTACCTCTGAATTAGCATTCTGCGTTTGAGACATTACACACAATTAGAAATTAGCCAAGAGCCTGAGGATGACAATAAACACAAGGCTGAAAAGCTTGGGGTTTTGGACAGATTCCTCTTCAACATTTGTTAGTTCAGTGCATTCTTTCATGAGGTAAATATCTCAGGAACAACATTAATGCTTTGCTCTTCCTTAGTGCTTTTGGAATACTGTCCTCAAAAAAACCCCAAAACTTTGCAAATACCAGAACACTTCAATGTGAAGTAGGTATGTACATAAAAAGTGATAATCTGTACTGAAGGGAGCCTTAGGCTTAATTTTGAAAGGCAGTGAAATTCAGTTTCTAGTGGCTAGTTTTTTTACCTCTTTAGAAACTACAGGTTTCTCAAGTAACTTTTGAACAGAAAGCAGCTAACGTCCTCTCCTTTTGCTGCCTAATACACTGCCTCAATGCAAATCATAGAAAATATGTTGAGATGGACAAATATAAAGGTTTACTTTAAAATACTTTTAAAAAATAATGAACAGGTTTGTTAATTTTATGCAATCTTTCTGCTCAGAGATATGCATTTATCAACGAGACTGAGGAGTTCAAATTAAGTTTCATATAACTCCCAACTTAATTTAGCAAACTGTTTCACAAGAGATTAATTTGGTCAATACACACAAGCTGACTATAGCAAAAGCATATCTGCACCTGTCTCAAAAGGAAGAAGTGAGATCTGTAACTCTTTCTGCGACTTGAACATTTCTTCACACTCTTCATAATCCTTTTCTGTAACCGCATCTCATCTAGCATTACTTGTTACAACTTTACAACCTATAAACATGACTCTAACTCCAGAAATCAGAGACAAGAAAAAAAATATACACCAAAACACCTCACACTTCACTGAGCCACTCTATGAAATCCATTAAACATCCGCAGCAAGTAATTTTAAAATACTCTATCACAAGTAAGCACAGCAGAAATGAGGTGACAATGACAAATTCTACATATATCAATATAAACCACCATTTCATAGAAGAAAATAATTTAGAAAAAATATTTTGAGATGAAACACATTTTTGGCAGATTTAAGATGTGAGCAGAATGAGCCTCACATTGATACGCAAAGGAGCAAGAAAAGTTTGATGACCTCACAGGAAATGCAGTATTGCATTACAGAGCACATTTAGCTAATAGCTATTTAATAGCCTACTTTTTTAAAGAGGATACCAATGTCCTGTTTTACCCAGGACAAAAATGAGCCTCAGAGAAACTGTTTTAGTCATGCTCCCTGAGTCTGTAAAAAAAACTTTTGAGAGAGAGTTTAAGTTCAAAGATCTGAGCTACTATAATTTTTGTGTGGCAGTATAACAACAAATACACTGAGATATCTCTTTTAAACACCAGAATAGCAAAAAGATCACTATACTAATCCCCAATATTCATCCTTTTAAAATAGGTGAGGTGACAAAGCCAGAGGATAAAACCTATTTAAGAGTTTGGGGGCAGCAAGGAGTTATTTAAAAAAACGTTTCTTTTTCACATAAGAAACTCAAATATAGTAGGATTCTGTTAGTTTCAATGACTCTGATGTTAATTTTGAGTTTAATTATTTACCACTGTAAAAAAAAAAAAATCAACTTATTTCACGATACCTACACTTAACTTTGATATTTTTTCTTTAGCTTTCGTATCTACTGATGTTATTCCACAGTGTCAAAACAGACTTCTTGATTAAGCATCGCGCTTGTTCCCACCCAGCATAACATCCGAATTATTAATGCCAGCCTCCAGCCAGCTCTTTCCAGCAGCTGTGCTGTACTTCATTGTTACATAAGTCTCAAAATCATTTCAAGTTCTCCCTGTGAATAACTGGTTTTCTCTGGCTTTAGAGATATAGTCAAGATTTAATACAAGCATGTCAAGCTTTAGTCTGAAACCAGGGTCACCTTTTTCACACCAATCCCCTAAGTGAAAAATATAAAAGCAAAATGCTAGTTTAAGAAAGAAGGGTAATTTACAGCACTCGTTTGAACTGATAAGTGAAGAACAGACAAAGACCAGAGAAGAAACATAAGAATATAAGGCAGGAAGAATTTTTTTCAGAATGTAGAAAGTTCCTAGAAGCATTCAGTACAATAAAAATAAAATTATTACCCTAAAACCTTTTGTACATTTTCCAAGAAATACAAAACCAAAGCTCATTCATAAATGTGCACCTGGACTGCAAGGCTCTGACAGAAAAAGAAGAGGATTCTGTGTGGGGTTTCTCCATGCAGATATGGGATGAAGTTCTTCAGTGAATCAGTTTATGATTTGGAAATCTTATTAACGAGTATCTCCAAAAAATTCTGAAACCCACTGCAAAAGCAGTGTAAGCAAGAGTAGACTGAAAAACAAATCAGGTAATAGAAGTCCCTGATTTTTTTTTGTATGCTTAGACATGAATTCCAGCTGCAAAACCATACCCCATTAGAAGGGGCTTAACATAGTGTAAGAGGAACTTCAATGCATGCCTGAGCTGATGAAGAATCCAGCAATTCAGATAATCAAATTCAAAGTGCCTGCTAAGCAGAATATTAAAAAATATATTTATATAATTTGTTAATAGCTTAAAAGACAAAAAAGTCAGAAACTAAGATTATTGAACTGAATTTCTCCAAAGTGTATGCTTTTAAGCTCATGGGATTTTGCAGTTAAGACTGTACCAGCAAGGTCTGCTGAAACAAGCCTCCCTTGCTCCCCGGTTTTCGAGCAGCAGGAGAGCTGGAAAGGATGGTGCAAGCACACCAAACCAGCTGCAATCCCTTCAACACCCAAAGTCCACAACTAAAATTACCACTCAGAAGAGGAAATGCAGATGTAAAGCATGAACATAACCTTTATTTCTCTCTGAGGGGCCCATTCTTTAGACCCTAATAAACTCTATTGATCCCTGAGGACAATGGGACAAAAGTAGCAGTCATAGTATTCCTTTTAGCGTAAAGCGAAAACTCTTACTCTTAGACTTAAGAAATACATTTTTGTGAACAGAGCTGGACCCTCACTGACAGGCTGACAGCAGGGTCAGGTCAGCAGAGCAGCCAAAACTCCCCATGAGGGATGAGACAAGTCTATTCAGGCAGTTAAGAATCAAGTGCAGGAAAAGGCCAAGTGCAAGGTCCTACATCTGGGCCAGGGCAACCCCAAGCAAAAATACAGGCTGGGTGGAGAATGGATTGAGAGCAGTACTGAGGAGAAGGACTTGGGGGTGTTGGTTGATGGAGAGTTCAACATGAGCCAGCAATGTGCACTTGCAGCCCAGAAGGCCAATAACCGTATCCTGGGCTGCATCAAGAGAAGCGTGTCCAGCAGGTCCAGGGAGGGGATTCTCCCCCTCCACTCCACTCTTATAAGGCCTCACCTGGAGTACTGTGTCCAGTTCTGGAGCCCCCATCACAAGAAAGACATGGACCAGCTAGAACAAGTCCAGAGAAGGGACACCAGGACGATCAGGGGGCTGGAGCACCTCTCCTGTGAGGACAGGCTGAAAGAGTTGGGGCTGTTCAGCCTGGAGAAGAGAAGGCTCCAGGGAGATCTTATAGCAGCCTCCCAGTACCTGAAGGGGCTACAAGAAAGCTGGGGAGGGACTTTTCATATGGGCAGTTAATGACAGAACAAGGGGTAATGGCTTTAAACTGAAAGAGGGTAAATTTAGATATTAGGAGGAAATTCTTCACTGTGAGGGTGGTCAGACACTGGAACAGGTTGCCCAAGGAAGTTGTGGATGCCCCCTCCCTGGAAGTGTTTAAGGCCAGGCTGGATGAGGCTTTGAGCAACCTGGTCTAGTGGAAGGTGTCCCTGCTGATGGCAGGGGGGTTGGAACTGGATGATCTTTAAGGTCCCTTCCAACCCAAACCATTCTATGATTCTATGAAAAGTTAAGCCATGCTCATATCTTCCAGGGAAGGACTCTAGGTTTTGATCAAAATGGAGTAATTGTTTCTTCCTTGAAGGGGAGCACAAGTGAGATACATCCATATCACACACACATATACACATAAACTGCTTTAATAATCCAGTACAAAACGAAACACAGTACTGGATACAGCCCTACAAAGTTCCTTTCACATAAGTAATCTCAAACTAGTTACAAAAGATAAGATTAGTGGGCTTTAATTCATTTATTTGTTTTGATGTTCTCTCTCTCATTTTGCATATATAAATATAAAAACAAGAACTATTTATTAAGCAGGAAGTTTAAAAGCAAACAGTTTAATGATCCAGAGACAGCAAAATAATGGTGCAGGACTAGCTCTAGTTTACTCTTTCTAAAGGCACAGCTCATACTTTTTTTCTGAGCCTTTGGATAAATTCTCATGATAAATACATTATGTGTAACAGCAAGCTTCAAAAACATGGACCAAGTCTGAACTTCACATCTCTGGAGGGTCTTGATCATCTCTGGTGGCAGCTCTTCCATGTCTGATCAACATCATGGGACTCTGCTTCTTATCATCATAAAAATGGCAGTTTCCCACATTTACACAGCTGTTCAATTCACAGGGCAGATCTTGAAATGTTTTTGAACACTACTCTGAAGTTTTCTTAACTTCTATTTTCTAATTAAATATGTTTTTCTGCAGGAACCAAAAACCATGGCTAAAAGTCACAGCAATTTTTCGTAACAAACATGCTCAAGAGCTATTGCTTCCCATTGCACAAGGCCGAGTGCCAGACATGCAGTTCCATTACAAGCACCCTACAGAAACATATAAAAACACTCATAAAAATGCATTTGTTTATATGGCAAAGAGATATGAATGAATTAATACTCTACACAGAAACTACGACAATAATATTAGAGTTTATTCAACCTGCAAGAATTTTATCGAATCTTAAATCATGTCCCCTTCCTTCTTTCCTCCCCACATGCATCAATGGACTTTTGTGTTTTGGTTTGCAAATATTTAAAGTGGTGTGTCAAGTCCTGCTGCAGAAGCCTGATGGTCATGCCATGCTATGAATAACAGACTGAAAGCAGGGAAAACAGTTCCTAAATCAAATTACGACTCTTGGGGATAAACACATTTCCAAATGATGTAATTATAACAATATGTCACACTCTGCTGAAGACCTCATATAGCATTAAAATAAAGAATGAGTGGGTAGGAAATATAAGCAAAGGATGACATAATATTGTTCCGTGCCAGTTTCTGCCTGTTTTCAATCAGGCCAGATGTCAGAAAGTGATTTGGGAGGTAAAAAAATATATATATATCACTAACAATCAAGGGAATTTCTGTTTAAGTCAGAGGCCTGCGCACTAAGGTCACATTTGACCTTGTAATATAAATAAAGTAACCCTAATGAAGTGTGTACAGAGCCTGGGAAAGACAAGCCTCCCTGCCTACCTCCTCATACTGAATCCCAAATAAACACACCAATATGACTTAAGACATGCTTGCAGAGAAGTTTATTATTTTATTTTCACCCCTGTATATATTCCATGCCAGTAAAAACTGCTGCATCACAAACTCTTAATTTAGTCTCTTTTAGACACAAGAGGACCTTGAATGTTGATCCTAAACATGCCTGCACTAAATAACTCATAAATGAGCTGACAGGAAACACATATCTCAAACTCAGTTAAATGCTTTGTATGCACAAGTGAAATGAGTTGGATCTGGTTCATACCTGAATCCTTGGTACGGTAGTAAATCACATTATCAGCCTACAAAGTGAAGTCACTTGATTCTATCAAAACTGAATAAACTCTATTGTGGCTTTGCTATAATCCCCTTATGAGAACTGTGTGCATCATTATTTACCCAACTGTTATGTGGGTGGAAACAGGAGATGTTCACCTCTGGCAAATATGTGTGCAACTTCTCTCAAGTCAATACAGTTGGCACCTGCTTACACCAGCAGTGAAGCTTGTCTCTGATGTCAACAGTGATATTATCTAGAGATAAACCAGTTCCTGTTTTGTCTGAAAAACTAAATACTTCAAAATATGTCAAGTCACTTGCAAATCCTGCCCATAAAGGAAAGAGGAAAAGCTTTAGAAGAATTACTTCCATAAAACAAGTAGCTTCTGGGGCCAGAAATCCTGAAGAGCTTAACGCCCTCCCTGCATTCCCCTCCCACTAGGAATCTTCCATGACAGCTCTGGGGCCTGCCAAGCCCTGGTTCTTGCTTGGACAACAACAGCGCCCTTATTGGGAGCCCAGAACAGCTCAGTGCTAAAGACAACTGCCAGGCAAAAAAGTAAGCTGCTTTGTGCCTATTTATCAGCATCTTTCCAGGTGCTGTCAGTGATCAACGAGATTGAAGGAAAATCCCTGCTGACTAGAAAAGGAAAAGGGAGGGAAAGTGATGACAAACCAACCAAGCACATTTCCTCTGCCAGTTCTCCTTACAGAATCAGCCATTCATTCAGTCCTCTTCCCTTGAACTCCTTTCTTCATCTCTATCACTCCTAACTTCACTTAAAACTCCTTCTTCTTTCATCAATATGCCTGAAGTTTCTCCCCTATCTGGCCATACTCATATAGAAAAAAAAAAAAATCCCAAACCCAATAAAACCATAAAACCCACTTCAGCTCATACAGTTACCTACTTACCAAGGTTTTTTTGTTTTGTTTTGTTTGGTTGGGGTTTTTTTACTATCATCATACTCACTACATATTCATATTTCCTCTACCTTTCACATATCTCAGTTATTTTTCATATTAAGGACTTCAAAACACTTAGTTTTGAAGTAAAAAAATTTTAGGTACCACAACTATACAATTACCCTTTTTAATGATGACCACTGTTAGGATTATGAAGAAGTCATAAAATCAAGTTTCTCTTGAGTGAAATTCCCTCCTTCCAACCAATTTATCAAAGGAATACACTTCGCCCAAAGCTCCCACTGTCCACTACTAAAGAGAGCTGATCTATCAGAAATTCCATTCATACAGAAATAGACATTGCCCTTTAAAATGGGACTTGGCAAGAAACACTGGAACTTCTACACTTCCTGAACTTAAAAATACCAAATAAAAATTGCATGGACTCACTCAGCTGACAATATTGGCTTGTGTTTCTGGGACTTGTCTCAGTTTTAACGGATCACTTGCCCCAGTGTTAATGAACTGGTTGTCCAATGAACATGTGATGGACCAGGTAGTCTGAAAGCCTTGCCCAGCTCATTCTGATTTGAGACAGCTCGGGTGAGGAATCTGTTCTGTAATGCCAGCAGCAAAAAAAGGGCACACAGTGAAATCTCCAGTTCACATTTCTGAAAACACATGATAATTTATTATTATTTTTATATGATAAGTCATAATAGCCACAAGCAGGGACTACTTTCCCTATATGCAACACACTGCATCTGCAGAGAAATACAGCCATACCATAAAATGCAAAACATTACTACTATGGGAGAGAGGTACACAGCAGAATTTAAATAGTTGTTGATACTGGAGCACAGACATTTGTAGATAATCATTGACATTACTGAAACTTTGCCCAGATTGTTCACTCTTCCTCTCTCTACACAGAATACAAATTCACTGAATCCCATGAAGCTAAGCATAAGCACTGAAACCAGTTCCCTGAAGGCTAGTGACTGACTGGGAGGAGCCTATTAACTCCATCTGGTCCTCAATCCTGAGGATATTTCCTACAGTCAAGTGAACGCTGTTACCAAGTTTACAAACAATTTAGATATTTGTTTTGTTGCACTTCCTACACTATGTCTAGTTAGCGTGCATGAAAAGTAATGAAACTTAATTTTAGCTGTACTCAACATCAGCCAAGCACTTGCTTCTTAACAGTCTAAACCAAACGACGTTGCCTTTAATTCCACAATGTTTTTCATGCCAATGCATCCCAAAGCGCTTTGTTTACAAGAAGCTCTACCCTGTACTTTAGGATCTAGAGTTTCATATTACACCTAATTAAGCTGAAAAGGGAATTTGAAGAGGTAAAACCTGTACAAAGTACCAAGATTTTAAACACTGCTGATTTTACATTAATATTCTCTAGTTCTTTAGTTACTTTTAAATGGTAAAAATCTCACACCTGCCATAGAAGTAAACAGAATCATGTCTAAAAATTGTGCTAGTATGATGTAAACAAGAGGTATTTAATGTTATTTAATGTTAATCAGCTGCAGTGAATCTTCAAAACCTACAGATTGGTCTGTCCATGTGAATATCTACCATCTAAATTGAAGCAGGGATTTCCCTACCACAACCCCAGTTTTCACTAACACCATTCCCTTTTTTGCTTTGCTTTAAGTCCCTGGCCCAAAAATTAAATTCTCTTAAAGTAACTGAACAACACAAGTCAAGCTAACAGTTCTAAGAATCAAATTTTAAAAAGCAGTTCAATGTCAAGGTATTTTGTCACTCAAGTCTATTGAAGTTGCCAATTCCCCTGATTTTGTGAGTGAATCAAGCCATACGCTATTTACCCAGCATATGTGCAAGTAAAAGATCTGGTAAAAGGAACAATGAGAAGTTTCTGGAATAGGAGAAAATTTCTTTTGAATTCCATGAAATGTACTTGATGCAAACTAACGGCTCTTCCTCTCCATACTCTAAGTGAAATGTTGTATTGCCTCACTCGACATTAATTTAATAATCTTTTAAAAGATATAGGCTTTTGACTATGTATATAAAATCTACCAGCTTAAAACCAACGCTTCCCACTTGTGATTTACATTCCAGAAATCTCCCCTGCAAAGGACAATTCATTTACATTTCACTCCTTCAGATGCCTGTTGAGTAAGCTGTCATACTTGGATTAAATCAGTACTTCTCATTCATTTGGCAGTTAGTAATGCAAGAAACCAAAACCTCTTCCAGTTGACTGAGTTTCCTCAATAGGAGAGCTGGCATTTCCTTGCACAACTCCATTTAGGTGGAACAATAACAATATTGGGTTCCCTTCTAACAATAGCTCCAGTGTTATTTGGCATTGCTGTCAAATGTCTCAAGATGAAGACAAACTTAAGAATTCATGGAGATCTCCCAATAATGTTTTCTTATTCAGGAAAAAAAAAAAATCCAAGAATAACAACATTGTGATGTTTTGGTTTTTGGGGTTTTTTTGTTGTTTTTTAATTTTTTTAATTATTGGTATTCCTAAGAAATAAAGGATCCTTACAAACATCTACCTTAGCATTACTACCTTTCTACTACCACACACCTGAGAATTCAGTGTTATCAACATTATCATTTCATACTTGAGAATACTGAAACTAAAAAGATAAATATTTCACTCAGGTTTGAATAATGACTAAATTACAAGCAAAACACTAAACTTGAAAATTTTAGTTTTCAGATCCTTGCTACTGCATAGACTATGCTAGAAGGTAATCTCAGCTTAATCCAAGAATTTGGTACAATTGCCACTAGTGGACTGAATACACTACAATGTCTGAACCTTTATTGACCAGCAGTATGTACTCATGTACCTGTTACGGGGGAAGTTCTGAAGAAAAGCAACTTCCCAGTCAGTAACTGTACACAGTTGTGCTGGGTCTGGCTGGGATGGAGTTCATTTTCTTCATAGCAGCCCATATAGTGCTTTGTTTTAGACTGGTGACCAAAACACTGTTGCTGATACATCAGCGCTTCAGCCACTGCTGAACATGGCTTACACAGCATCGAGGCCTTCTCTGTTTATCGCTCTGCCACCCTTGTTAGGTTGGGAGGGGACACAGCTGGGGCGGCTGACTTAAATCAATGTAAGAGCTACTCCATACCACCTAACAACATGCTCGGCCATGAAGTTGGGTGGGGGCCTGGCGGGGAGGGCAGCAGTTTTCCAAAGTAGTTATTGCTCTGATACTGGCTGGACATCTGTCTGCTGGTGGTAACTGCCCTTGCATCACTTGGGGGGGAGGGTGTGGGGGTGTGTTTGTTGTGGTGTCCCCCCATTTCACTTAATCTCTATTTTAGCCTACACTTTTTTCCTTGCTTTTGCCCTTCCAATTCTTTCTCTTACCTCTCTGCAGAGGGAGTAAGAGAGCTGCCAGCTGTGGTCAATCCACCACAACAGTGGAGGAAGCATACAATTAGCCTTCAAAGGTACTTTCTCTCTCAAAAAGAGTATTCAAAGGCTACTATCATGGACGTCCCGGTGCGCAAGTAGCTTTATTAGTAATGAAGCAGAACTAGCCTCAACCAGGACAGTGCCATACACAATCCTAACACACAGCTGGGTCTATACAGCCACTCTGCAAGAAGCTTCAATCCCAATCCTTTCCCAGCCTCCCACTGGACAGTCTGACCACAGAGTCCTTCTCAAGGCTGGTCAGTAAGTAACAGAGTCAGTAATGGGGGAACAACATTAGTGGGAGGGAAAACTAGAATACTGAGCACAGAAGTTGATAGATGAAATATGGTGCTGCTAGCACAGGTTAAAGCTTGGTAGCTTTCCATTGCATACAAAATGGTAGAAGGAAGTAGTGCTGCCTAAAATGATTTGGTAAATGGCACTAACATCTACATGATCTATCCTAAAAAAGAAGGAAAGCTGAAGTGCAGCATCAGCACTGACGTTTGCAGATAATACTGGGGAGAAGAGTCCCAATGTAGCAAAATTGATAAGCTTTGACTCAGCAAAATATTATTCTCTCATTGAACACGTTCTAACGCACAAGTACAAGTTAGATTATCTAAAAAATACACACTTCTGCATTGTACACAGTATTATATTATCGATACACATTCAAAACACCAAAGCAGTGCAATCTAAAGGCAGTGCTGTTACAGAGATGTCCAATATATGGCTTCTGCTAGCAACATTGTAAAGCTTAGATAGGTTTGCAGTGGACTGAGCGCTTAACCTTTCTACCAGTTAGCCCAAATACATTTATATTTCTGCCACAGAGAGAATCACTACAAACTGCAGCCTCTTAACAATCAGCTAGGATTCTCGGGGCTCTTTGGGAAAACCCTGCGGGGAAAAAAGCGCTTGCCAGGCCTGCTATACCTGTTATTTTCATGAATTTAGTTCTCAGTGTAAACCGAAGTATTTCACCAAAGACAGCTGACAGCAAACATTGACCATTAGCCTCTTGGGGTAACAGAGTCTGCTATCCTACCAGCTGAAGAGCTCAGTGGCCAACTGGGAGGCAAATATTCCAAGTGCTGCAGTAACTGTTACATGTTGTAGACAAAACAGAGAGGTGACACCCCATGAAAATAAACCTGCATTTACAATCATGTAGATTATTATTTAATCTATAAGTATTTAGCATCATTAGAATTGATCAGTTAATGAGATCAATTACAATGCCCACAGAGGCATCAGGACAAGGACTGAATGTTCAAATATAGGGAGAGACAGAATTAATATCAGCTCCTCACTCTTCCTTTCTCAGCCACAGAAGTAGCTGACAAGAAACTGAAAGCACAGGCTCAAGGGTGAATTATAACTTTCAAGTTCACCAAAGTAGCAATCACTTGGAAAGATTTTGCTGTACAGAAAAGTAGAGGTAATCTGGTTGAGAGACACCTCACCATCAGAGCATTACTGCTTTCTGATGCTCAAAGGGAAGCTGAAAGGAGATGAAGTGTATTGTCAGTGAAGTAGAAAGATGATCTCTGAGCATCACAATCACCTTTTGGGTAGAGGCCAAAGATTGCTGCTGTATCACACGCTGAGGAAACAAACAACAACAAAGGCAGCTGAAAACCATCGTCCCCAAGAATCCTTCTCCTCCTCTGCATTCAACTAATTCTGACTGTAGGATCTGGACTTAGGTAGAAAACTGAGATACAGCCTTCTGTTAAATTATGATGAATACTTAGGTTTCTGTGGTTCTTCAAAACCACTGAAAGAGGCAGACAAGACTGTATTATTCCATTTAACCCCACTGATGCATATAAAGCTCCTCACAACCTCAAATATTTATATTTGTCTCTTCACAACTAAAATTTATTAGACAGACTTTTCTCTCCTTAACAGTTCAATTACGTAAGCTGGAATCTCGACAGAGTACAGCTCACCATTTGCTACATCAAGCTTTTAAACACTGCATCCACTGTTGAGATTGGCTATCACAGTGAGACAAAAAAGTCTGTTTCTGCATGTTGTTATTCCTTTCCTTTTAAAGGCTAAACTAGATGCTTAAATATTACCTCTCCCTCTCACAATGAGATCTTTTGTTTTCTAAAACAAACCCACTAAAAAAAAAAGTCCTAAATCTTAGCAGTTGTTACTCAGCATTGCTCCATTTCCTTCAAGCAAGTTATAGTGATTTATACTAATATACCAACAGAGGAGGTAGAAAAAAATGAGCATAAACAAAGCTGTTAGAAACTAGATCAAAATCTGTATTTAACTCATGCTGACCCCCATTTCTAAAGGCAGTCATAGTCAAGATCTAAGAGTGTTTTGTAAGATCAATAACAATAAGCTTAGCTCAAAAATGACTGATAATATGACAGACTGCTTATGCTAGAGTTCATTGCTCTTCACATACCTATATGCTTCCCAAATGCTGAAGAATAAAATATCTCCTTTAGCCAAATTACATGCTCTGAGGTTGAGGAACATCAGCCAAAAGCCTAGTTTTTCAGTAAAGATTAGCAACATAGCTTGTTGTAAAAAAAAATAAATAAAAAAAAATTAAAACACACTGGTTCAGCTACAACTCCCCAGACATGTGACTTCTAATAAAGTATGTTATCCACGCACTGCCAAACAGCAGATGTTTCAAACAGTTGCCATTTGAACCAGGAAAACAACATTGATGGATGTTTGTTATTTTAAACTCCTACCAGGCACACCAAGCTACCAAAAAAAAAAAAAAGGAGTAACACGGTATTTTTCATATTTGTGTAATTTGTTAATCTGTTACTCCAGAAACAGGTAATTTACCAAGACAGTCCAAAGAAAGTAGAAAAAATAAAGTATAAAAAGCAAACATGCAGCAATTTACTAACACTGTGTAACGGTGCCTGAACAGATTTGTTCCACCAAGAGGTTGTTTGAAGGCTTATTAATTGCTTTATTTCTTAACATCAGAGTATGAAATTTTAAGCCTTCTATGCAAGTAAGGACACCTGGTAAAAATAAGCATTGGCATCCAAAGGAAGGTACTAGCCTTTAAGCCAGGCCTTTATAAATACAGAGGACTAAAAACACATGAAAAGGTTAAAGCAGGATCCCCTTCCTCCCTCTGCCCTCCCCCTTAGCCTACCAGGAGCAACCTTTTCCATAAAGATGCTACTGAATCATAAAAGATGACCTGGGAATAGCAGGGTGTGTTACATGTCCAACAGGCATCAAACCAACACTTCCATGTTTTGAACAGTACTTCACTTGTCTTCACTTCCTAACTGCTACAAAGAGAGCAAAGCAGCACTGAAGCACTGAATAAAACAGAGGTTGAGTGGGAAGATTTGTAAAACCAAACCAAAATACCTCTTGGCTTCAAGATCTCTATACCAATACTAAAAATGGTATAAAATAACAAAAATATTTCATTCTGTAGAGTCAAAGGTCACCACTGAGCAGAAATACAAAGAGAAAAGTCACACTAACATTGGTATCTTTCCCATTCTCATGTTTAAGTAGGAACAACAAAATGCCAGTTGCCATTAGTCAAATGGTTCATGGTTTTAGTTGCCCTCACAGCTTCTACTGCTCCACATGCAGAGCAGCCAAGGCTCAGCTCTGAAGAAATTAAAGCATGTCAGAAACAAACAAAAAATTATATTAAACAAAAATTCAAAAGTGCCAGCATGCAAACAGTTTATTGGCATAACTGACAGAGGCAGATGCAGCAACATGAGAACATTTTCAAAACACGTGAGGAAGAAAAAAAAACTGGAAGCTTTGGGTGAGAAAGCATGTTTTTTTCCAGCTGCAGTACATTGGATCCAAAGGGGTCTGAGACAATAAAACAAATACTCATTTTCCTTCCCCCTGGAAACCCAGAGTTCAAATGAAATGCAGACAGAGTTGAAATGGCATTCTGCACTTCTCTTACAATCTTCATTCTTTACAGAGGGTAGCAAACTTACACTCCTGTTAAGTAGGCAGATATAATCCCTGTTTCACAGCACAGACATGCTGTGACTTGTCTATATTAAGAACTAAGTCTAGGACAAAGGCAGAGAACAGATTTCAGACCTCGTGATTTCTACTCTTAGACCGTCACCCCAAGGCTACCTCTACTCAGTGTAAATATGACTATTACCTGTGGAATCCCCACAAAATTGTTGTTCTGAGATGATACTTAAATTTACATCTAATCAAAGATTCAAGGAACTGAGAGAGATTTCACAAAGCAGATATTTAATTGTTTGTAGGACATGGGTAAGCAGGAAACACGAATAGTCTTGCAGAAAGTCTTCAGCAAACTACCATCCACAGTTTCTCCAATAAAAAGCAAGGAAGAATCATCCCTAACTGTCTATCCAACAGGACAGCCACTGCAGGAAGAAGTAATGTTGCACTGCTGACATGCACAATTAACACTACATTGCTCATTCTTCATCCTGTTCTGTGGTACTTTAACAAACCTATGACTTGTTTGAGCTTTTTGAGGAAGCTTTTGATAGAAATCATACACAAAGGCTAATTTCTTATGCTTATTTTTATAATCACATACATAAACCTGTTAAGTTTAACTACTCACCCCAAAAGTTTACTTGTCATGCCTTCTCATTTGTGTATATGCTTACTGAGAAGCACATAACTGGAGTACAGAAGTCCTCTACACTTGGACATACAAGAAAACCAGTAACGTGGTAATGAAAAGACAGGGTCACAGGAGCAAAGCTACAATCCAGTATAATGCAGGCTATAAAGGCTATGCCACTTGAACTATAAAGGCAGAGGAATACGTTAAAATCCTGGCTTAAGATAGACAACAAGGCCATTTTTGCAAATTTAAAGGGAAATAGGCAACTTCTTGCCTGTCCACAGACAATTAGAAGGTCAGTAAAAGGCAGATTCTCTTGATCCTTTTGTATCCTGCCTTGAATTAAAAAGAAAAAACTAAGCCTGGCAGCATGAGCTCAAGCACTCTTCTGGCATGCTGCAAAGGCAATCAGCAGCACTAAGAACACTTATTATTCAGATACAGTAAAGAACAGCAAGCCTCTCAGGCTTTCTGCACTTTTTACTTCCAGCTCAAGAGCTTTAGGATAAACACAATGTACCCAATAGTGTATTTTAAATTATTCTAAGCATATGTAATTTTCTGAAAGCATAAAAGTCTGTGCTTGACCACGATAAAAAGATTTCTGTATCATCTAAGGAGACAGACATTATTTCTTTGGTATGGTTACAGCATATGTAGCAGAACTTTGCTATTTATCTCAGTCCAAGAAGGACTGCAGCATGAATGACTCGGCAAGGGCCAGTGCCCCAGCACTTCCATTGGTTTTGTGCTGCAAGACTATATCCACAGTATCGCTGACTGAAACAGCTGAATTAATTTAATAGAATGGTAGCATACCAGCAAATAAGAAACACAAGCTTTGAAAGCAATAGGTTTCTCCTGTTTATCAATAAGACTTCATTCAAAAAGTCATACCAGCAGAAAGTCCATTATTCCCACTTGACAGTGTAATTCACTCTCGGTAGGACTGAATTATTTTCTAGTCATCACTTTTCTTGGGTAGCCCCACCTCTCTGAATATACTGAGTATTTTACAGACTGTCATGTTGAAAACTAGACCAATTTAAAGCAGTCAGATGCTAAGGTTCAATAAGAGGAACGCAGGTGATGTAACAGATCAACTGCTGCTGAAAACAGGTCCCGTACTCCCTCCTTCTCTTAGCATTCCCCTTTCCAGCTACACATTCCTGATGCTTTCCCCATATCATCTTTGATATTCACGTGATCCTTCAGTGAGTCAAGTCATTGACATAAAATTAATCTATCCAGAACGAGCTTTTTGCAAGTTGGTAGCCTGAATCAACTTACCAGGGAATCAGATGAACAACAGAACAAGCGAGGGAGGAAAAAGAAGCAGGACTACTCCCAGCAGCAACAAAATGCTAATTTGGCTTGGCTATCTCTTCAAATCTGATCTTTAATCTTTCACGAACATCAGAGAGCAGAATGTAACTTTCATAATGTGTTATTAAGTTATTAATGTATTTTGTTACCTATAGGATTCCATCCTGTATCAGAACTCAGCTACAGAATCTTACAATGCCTTAGTTTCTCTGCAGTTGTATTGGTCCTGTCAGTGTAAGAAGAACACCATATATTTGCTATCTGCAATTCTTACTCATGTTAAGCAGTATTTTTTTTTTTCTGCAAGTAGCACCAGTGAAGCTGATAGAACTGTTTTCAGAACATGGTATCATTTTATGGAAAGGTAGTAGAATCTAGTCTCGCTATAAAATGTGGATTCAACAATCACCTCTCTCTTACAGAACTGCTATTTAATCTTGTCTGTGTAAGTCACAGAACTGTAGAAACATAGTGTCTCCATATAGAGAACGCACAGAAGGCAGACCTGCTTGGCAATCTGCAGATATTTTGAATGCCACTTTTCTTACAGTGTAACTTACTTATAATGAATTTGTCTTCAGGATAAACTAATTTATCATTGTTCATCATGGTTCATGTTGCTTCATCACTCAGTTTGGTTAACAGCACATTATTTAAATTAATACCCTGATTTGCTGCATACTTTCATCAACATCACTTTTCCCATGAGAAATTGATTTGCCTTTCCACTTGTACCTTAAGAACAAGGTGGTAAGAAGTAATTCTTGCCAAGTAACATTTATGCTTACGTATGCAAAACACATAACTCCTATTAATTAAGAAGTTACTAATGCTGCAGTATGATTTGAAGGAGTCCTTCTCATGCTTAATTTCAGGGAAAGGAAAAAAAAATATACCAAAAAGGTATATTGTTATTCAGAGAGAGAACTTGTGTGGTTATTACTTACATAATGAGATCAGACTATGCCAAAACATTATCCTCAAACTTCAACATTATTAAGTTCTTAGTTTTGTTATATGAAAAATGCCATCTTAAAATTCTTTTGTGATTCCTGTAACGTGAAAACATGAATTCTGTCCTTCCATAAGGACCTAGACTCCCTGATTTCTGAACAGAAGTGTCCTCCATTTCCTGAACCTTCCCCCCAAAACTTCCAAGAAATTGGATAAAATTTCACAAGCTGGAAGTCTCTTTCTAAACTCCAAAGACCTCCTGTTTCCAGGGAGGCTCAATATAGCATGTTAGCCCTGCTCACTCTATGCGAGTACTGCCGTAGTCCCACAAGCACGTGCATCAAAACAAATGACTAAGGAGTTGGGCAAAAAACTTTTGGCTTAAGCCTTTAAAAGGTTTATTTCAAATATAAGCAAAAATAATCACAGTAACACCTACTGCTTTTGAGTTTCACTACACACTCCAATACACCAGTGAGTTTTGTATGGTCAGTAGTGTGCTTTTCAGAAGGTAAAGCTCTGAGGCAAGAGCTACAGGCACCCTAATCAATTACACATGAAGCACTTGAGCCCTCCTTAGGTCCCACATAACATGCATGCAGTTCCAAAGGGGTACATCATTCTTCACTGGAAACACCATAAACAGAAGGTTATCAATATCATCAGTACTCCAAGAATACTCCAAGTTTAGACTTGGGTTCATAAAAGGACATTCAGAGCAACCAAAAGGGGGTAATTGCTGACAAAATACTAGTCCACTCTTTCACCAAGATAAAGAAATCATGTTACCAACACTGACAGGAAAAACAAATGCTAAAATTTCAGGATCAATGTGATCTTCAGCTTAAAAAAAAAAAGCCCTAAAAACCAAACCAACAAAAAACATTTAATCACATGCAATGCCTCAAGTAAAGCAATCCTTTGTGTTAGGGGAACATCAAACTACTGTTTGTTTAACCTAGAAAGTGTTCCCAAAGCAGGACTCAATTTTAACAAAGTCAAAGCTTCCACCTTGTTCCAGGAATATACTGGCATTCCCCACACTTTTGCCATAGCCCGCCTTTTAAAATAAGCATTACTTCATTCAGCAAAGAAGCTCTGCTCTTCTTCCGCAACAACTCTGTGAAATACTGTACAATGAAGTACGAGCCACAGCAGAGATCTGAAAATTCAAGCCCTCAGCTTTTCATGGTCTTGTGCAAATACATCTTACTTAGATGCAACATTGGGAGCTACAGACTGACTGCGTGCTGATGGCAGGAAATTTGGAGACAGGTCTCCCAGGTTTCATTTTAGGAAGCTTTTGATTTGCTATGTGCTACATTTAATTATCTGGAAGGCCTAATTAGTTCATCTGGAAAGTTATTTGAAATGCACAGATGAAAGATAGTATTTCTCAACTCTTGTCATCTGTGCCAATAAAATACTTATTTCACAACAATTAGATCCAATTGTATTTTTGATAGCTGCTGCCACATCCCTAAAAATTCCAGCTCTGGAAGTCAGAAATAGAAAGACTCATCAGGATGCAATGTTAATGAAGTGATATGTGAAACATCTACAGATAAGGTTAATATTCTAAAGGCCTTTTTGCAATCACGCAACATGTAGTGAAACCTTTTTCCCAGTTGGGTTTCCACTCAAATGAAAACTTGAGAGACTTATTTTTAAACTGTCTCCCATCTCTATCACAGTATAAGCATTTCCAGCACTGCTTTAAGTTTGTCCGAAAAAAAAATTGGCATAAGAATCTAAATCTAATCTTAAGATTGACTAAAGTATTCTAGAAATTTAGCTTTAGCAATGTAGTACCTCATGTAGAAGCCCTACATTCAATGAATATTTGTGAAACATTAACAGGACCCTCAGACCACACAGAAAGCTTGACCTTGGGACAGGGACTAGGCGAGATGGGCTGAAGTAAAATGAAGTCTGAGAGTAAGCAGTCTAAAGAGCTAACGAGGGTTACATATCCCATGCTGTAAGTGATGAGCCAGGCTGGAGGAGGGATTCCAATAGACTGCAAACGGGAGGAGAGAGGCTTACTAAACCCAGCTACTCTCTCTGACCGAGTCTAGTGTCCTGTCTCTACAACGGTTGGTACAGGATGTTTCAGCCAAAAATGTTATGCAGGAAATAGCTATGGAATAATCAATTCAGCATGTGAATCTGTTGTTAAAGAAATGAAAGTTAAGAGCACATGTCCTGAAACACCTACACTCAGTGTATATTTCTACGTTCTAAGCCTGACTGTTTTTAACTAAGTATTCTTTCCTTCCCTGTATGAACGGGAATTTCCAAAAAGCCCAAATCCCAATGTTCATTTTGACTCTACGCATTCTGTGGCCCAAACCACCTCATCTAATGCATATGTACTGTACACACATTCGCCTAATGGGTTCCCAGCCTTAGTCACATTCTACCATCCCACATACTCCTGGAGTAAAGAAAATTAAATACAAAACTAGGCATAGCCAGTCTACTTCGCATGACTTATTTTTTTGAAGCTAACTTATTTTCAAAGACACCCACATCATTTTAAGTAACACAAAACACTACTTTAAGTAAGAAAACAGTGCCACTTTTAATACAGCATGACCAAGACAAAGTCACATGGTTTACAATTTCCTCTGGCTGAAGTCCCATCTCAACACTTCATTCACTCATTTGGACAAAAGGGGGAAAAAAAAATGTTGCTTCAATTTACTCTGTCTCCAGTTGCTGCTGGTAAACAGATCTGCTGTCAGCTTCCTGGTAGAAGAATCAAGGAGGTGCTGCTGCAAACACAACTCTCAAAGTAGCAGAGAAACCTGGCTCCTTCAGCAAGTGAAGGGGGTGAGGCAAGGGAACCCCGGACTGGCTTGATTGCACAAATAACTACAGACATGGTCAAACCAGCTAACCATCCTTTGTACCTTTCCTCTCTACACCTGTCCATCCTTCTGTTGTTTATGTTTTCCATCATGTTACCCCAAAAAAGAAAAAGGAAATTAGGTTGTTTTGTTCTGTTGGACACAACCCAAGTGGAATATACATAATTTTCCCCTACCCTACTAGACTCTGTGCTACCAGCATTACTGACACACTAAACATGATGCTCACCCATCTAAGCAGTCAGAGAAATAAGGCCATCGGACCATTTCATGTTCCTTACTGACACACAACCCTACTACAAACCAATAACTAAGGTTACAAACTAATAGAGACGTACAAAAAAAATCTGAATGCTTTTGTATCTGGCACCTTAACATCACCTACCATCAAAGAGCATTTTCAAGGAAAAACTTCTGTCTTTGACATCTTATCAGGCACTTGAGATCCCAGCCAAAAGGCAAAAGTAGAATATGGTCCTCCTGTGTGACATGCATGACACATGAGTAAAGTTTAATCCTGCACCATGAGCAATCCAAACACCACAGATGTTTCTCTGTACTAACCTGAAACTAAAACCTATTAAAAATCGCTAACATATTTCCACTGAGCAAGTTGAGAAGAGTGCAAGAAAGTACTATGCAGATAAAATTATTTTAAATAATTAAACAATATTTCACTGTTTGTAAGCGGTTACCAGTAGCAGAGGAAAACTAATGTTTTGTCAAAAACTTTTTTTTCTGATGTGTCACAAAATAACAGGAAGACAAACGTCTATGATTTTAGATTACAAGTGGCATCACTTCAGATATCACTGTGTCTGAATGCCTAAATGCAGTAAGAGAAGCAGAAAAATTAAGAAACATGAATGGTTTGTAAATGGTTCTGTATTATTTCTCTCATGACTGTAGCACCCCTTCAGCGTGGGCCAAACACAAGGGAGCCTGTCATTCTTCACTGCTGCAATACCAAACAAAAATATTCCTCTTTCCTAAATTTTTAATTATCAGCTCAACTGGGAATAAACTAGTTGTATTACAACCATCAAATGGACAATGGTTAAATAATTACACAATAATTTTTTGCTTTTTTGTAAACTTAACAAAACTTTTGAAACAAGTTTTTCCTCCCTTTCTCATACCACATTGTAACTACTTTTAAAAAGTACACAACTTTTCTGCAACTAAAAAAATTGAAAAAGGTCATTTAGTGTCTGCTTTCACATTACTATTCAGGCAATTAAAAGATGCATCACCTGCAAAGCCCTTCGCTGATGTATAAACTATATTTTAGTTATTATTTCACTAAGTTAGCATAAGCTACATTTAAAACAGAAACAGTTCACTGTGTTCAAATCTGCCAGCATTGTTGTGACAAGTGGACTGGGTGGAAGACTACTGATTACTTTTTCTTTCTTTAAGGGGTTCTGCAACAGCTTAGTACCTCCAACATGATGTCAAGCTGCCCTGTCTGTGGGTATTGCTGCCACTGAAAAATTTTCTCATAGCAGGGAGATCTTGTATGACAGAGGTCCCTTGCCTGCTCCTTCACCATCACATTTCTAGACTGCAACACAGAATGGCAAAGCCAGCTGAGCTGCTAAGATAAATCTGCTGAGCAAACGGAAGCTTGTTCCAACAGCCGTCCTGTGGCTCTGAAACACACCAGGCAGCAGCTCAGTGCAGACCCGGGAAGCAAAGGAAGGGCTGAAAGGTACTTTTGCACAGTCCCAGTAAACTACACTCCTAGTGCTTCTCAGTTGTCTAGAAACCTGTCTTAAAGCTACTGGGTCAAGGTGAACACAGGACAGAAATTAAATAGACTGAAAAAGCAGTATTTAGAAAAGCAGCGATGCTGTATCAGAACTTAGCCCTATGGTGCATTTTTCCCAAAGTTTCTTCAGTATTTATGGAACATTTATATTATATTTATAAAATTAATGCACAAGAAGGAAGTTTCTCAAGACAAAATATAGTACTTTCCTCAAGCTAACCAAAGCCCATTTAAAAGTCACTACCATGGCCAGATTTGCAACTACACTGTTAACTGATGACATAACCAATTCTGATTTTCACTATAAGCATAAGTTACTTTTCAACTTAGTTAGTGGTTTTTTGTACTGTCAGAAGAGTTCAGCTTATACTTCACCTCTCCTGCACAGAGAAAATCACTATGTTCCCACCCCCTTGTATCTTTAACTTCGTACAGTAAACAAGCAAAGGCATTTCAGTCTCCTCTCAAAAGAGAGGCTTGGTGTTCCTGACAATAGCTATAACTCTTCTTTAAGTTAATTTTGTCTTGATATCTTTTAAACACTGTTGAATTCCCACCAAATTCTACACAAAGTCTCAAGAGTGCCTTATGAGATGGCATTCAGACTTCCCTTTATCTGCAAGATGTACCTCTTCTAAAATCACATTTTCATTTTACCCATGGATGTCTCAGTCCTCTCCAAGACACTAGCCTACACAGAACTATTTTCCGTGTTTCCAAATCTATCACCACTTTACAAAATAAACCCTTGTTATTAGGACATAAGTGCATGACCCTGCACTACTTATTGCATTGTTCAATGACATTTTCTATTGAGACAATCTTTGAGGGCATTCGACTCCTTTAGCACACTTCACTTCTCTGTATAGATGTCTGACAATAAAAAAGGAGGAATTTTCATACTAGTGAGTCCTTAAACCACTCCAAGCAGTTCTATAGAACTGCATTTTTATTATATATTTAAAATTTCTGCATTTTAGTCTGTAGGAGGTAAGCAGCTGATTTTTTTTTAATAAAACAATCATCTACCTAGCATAATTTCCCACAGAAATATTTATAAATATACAATTTAGAGTGCAAAGCTCAAGAGCAGTTTGAAATATGTTTGGCATTTTATGTTTCTCAGATTGAAAAAGGCAAGACTCCTAACTGTTACACCCCCATTCCTACAAGTACTTATTCAGGTATTTAACTTTAAGCATGTGAGCTGTGCAGGAATTAAAACACCTGCAGAAGTGTTTGCTGGATCTAAGCCTAAAGCAGCAAACTGGGTTTTGAGATTCCTGGGGTTTTACTCCTGGCTCTTATTAAGAGCTCCCCTTGCAATGTTTTGTACTAGACTTTGTTATATTTCTCCCATCTGTAAACAAGGAATATAATAAATCTGTAATAGAGAGACATTTTAAAGCTTAATTAAATAGTATTCAAGTGCTTTGAAATCTTCAGATGAAAGGTGCTGCATAAGCGTGAAACAGCATTATTGCTATTTTCATTTCTCTAGCAGATCTTATTAGTAAATATTTCTTTCACCCTCATGCCCTGTATACGCTAGAGATCTGCCTCAGTAAGAACCATATATAGCCACAGGGTGCGCTCAGGAGATGCTAAAATACTTCATGCAGACTTCACTGTATATGAACTGCTATTTTTTAAAATAGTCCTATCAACAGATGAACTAATCTAGAGCAATCTATAACATGCTGAAGTTCTCTTTCCTACCTTAACTTGGAAAGCTACATTAGCATCTTCAGGATAGTAATAAATATTCAATCATATTTGATTATTTCATTTATAATCAGAGTTCTGACCAACATTGACCAAATTTGTTCTCTTTCAAAAGTGCTACAGAAAAAAATGCCAATTTTTACCAAGAAGTATCCAAACAGTATTTTAACACTCACTGTTCACACGTTGTTACACAGCTTTCTAGACAATGAGTTAAGCACAAAATACCTCTTTCTCTAGTTAAGATTGCCCGACCTTGAAGCAGAAGCAGGCAGCTGAAAAAGCAAAGCCAAATGCATGACCAGGAGGTTCACGTCCACCTTATTCTTACACACTGACATGCAGGTGACTTGGGCTACAGCTGCTGCCCACATGCAGGAATCACCAAGGGCTGCAAGTACAGCCTTCATATGTGGTCCATTCTTCCTCAAGGGAAAGACAGCAGGATACAAAGTGTCCCATGAACTGGAACACATAAATGCAAGTGAGCTGGAACACATAAATGCAAGTGTTTGAAGAAAAAACCTCCACCCTTCAAAATGCCAAAATAACAAGAAAAAGATGACAAGGGGAAAAAAAAAAAAAAAAAGTAAAGCACTGTACCCAAAACAAATAACAGCTTGCATCAAATCTCTACTTCATCACAATAAACCTATGGCAAAAAACATGACTGATTTTTTTTTAACCATTGTGAATGAAGACAAGATGCAACAATTTATGGATTCAATACCATCAAAAGGACTTTTACGGTCTCTTCCTATATTTGATCAATATTCCTACATTAATTGCAAAAGCTCCAGTTATTCCATAGTTATAAAATAGAGTGGAATAACTGGAGCATAAAATCAATTCTTCAAACAGAACTCATCATCATTCTTCCAAAGGTTTTAACGCCAGATAAGGCTATACTACACTCAGAGTATTTTGCTTGTTTGTTTACAATAGGTTAAGAACTTTGAGGATCTGTTGAGTCTTCTCTCATGGTTAGGGGCACCTACAGTTTTTCTTCACCTTCTTAAGCTTGTCATCTACTTTCACTACATTTATAATAACTTTTTTTTAATCTTCTGTCAAATCTGGCTGAAATTTGCTATAATTCAAAGGCAATTTTGCACATGCCTTCACAAGCACATGCAGACAACACGCATGTGATCCTGTGTATGATTAAAGGAACATGAGTTCAAACTATGAAGTTGAAATTTCACAGAATCAATCATAGAAAGGTCTGGGTTGGAAGGGACCTCAAAGATCATCCAGTTCCAACCCCCCTGCCATCAGCAGGGACACCTTCCACTAGATCAGGTTGCTCAAAGCCTCATCCAGCCTGGCCTTGAACACTTCCAGGGAGGGGGCATCCACAGCTTCTCCGGGCAACCTGGGCCAGTGTCTCACCACCCTCACAGGAAAGAATTTCTTCCTCATATCTAATCTAAACCTACCCTCTTCCAGTTTAAAGTCATTGCCCCTTGTTCTATTGTTTCCTGCCCTTGTAAAAAGTCCCTCCCCAGCTTTCTTGTAGCCCCTTCAGGCACTAGAAGGCTGCTGTAAAGTTTAGGGAATGTAACTATTGGAAAACAGACAGGTATCAAAAACAGTGAGAACCCTTACATGCATTCCAATGCTTACCTATATTTTTCACCTTTACATACTTTTACTTCATTTACCATCATCCTGTTCATAATTTTGATACAACAAAACTACACACAACACCAGTAAAGTAGGATTAGATCAATCTACTGAATAACCCCAGGAGTCAGGTTTCGGCAAGCTAGTCATGAAATCAAACCCATTTTGCAAACAGATCTCTACCTACAGGTCTCTCTCTCACGTGGTTGGGTTCCCTCATTTCTTTTGCTCCTTCTCTGGTTAGCTCTCAGTATTGGTAGGAAGAGAACCTGTCCGTCCCAATTTTCAAAATCTTGTGCTCACTGCTAAGCCAGTGTATTCAAAATGCTTTAACAACACTTGCAAGCCTAAAGAGATTAAATTCACTGCTCAGTTCACATGTGTGTTTCGAAGTATTATTGACTGGTTGATCTACAGAAGTATATTTATAGACACTACAGAAAATTCATTCCAGGCTTTTGGTCACGGGAAACATGCCAAAATACTAGTCATCTCTCAAAGTATAAGTCCCCATCAGTTACTGGGTGTGATTAAACACTTAGAGAATGCTGCCTGTCATTCAGATCTCCAAGATCAGCCAGTCCTTCTTCACATTCATAGATGTGAGAACACCGCTGAACATTGAGAACTTGGCTTTTATCAGAGTTTAAAAAAAAAACAAACAAAAAAAAAAGCCCTACCAACAATCAAAATACTAGAGCAGTTAATCCCTGGAAGGCCTTGTGATCACATTCCTTGACATGTTTGATAAATATGGAAATAGTGAAAATGTTCTGACTTGTTAAACTTGCAGTCTCTTTAATGTATTTCTTGGCCCCAACATGCACAGACTGCTGACTTGGCATGCCAAGAGGACCTTTGTTCACCTTTCTCAATAGACCCATGCTGATAAGTCTGAGTTTCCCCAAGAGCAGAACAAAGTCATGCTTATTAAAATGTTTACTCAATTCATAAAGTAGAGCAGTGCTCTCATGAAATTAGATGTCAGATCAAGAGGAAAATCTGTATAGGCACATGATTACAACCACAGACGATAAAAGAAATTAAACTGGAATTTGAATTACTCTCATCCTTCAAAAACAGACTAGACTAAAATATCTTTATGTTTTACAGAACAGAACCTCTAAAGAATATCACCTGCTTATGCACATTGATTATAAAGATTGTGTTAACAGAAATAAGCCAACTTTATAAAATTTAACTTGCTGTTATAATTTTTACCCTACTGTGTAATTTGCTAGCCATTGTTTCATATGACAAAGAACAAAGCATGTGTCCAGGTAGCTTAGAGTGTTACATATCATTGATTTTGCAAAAATACACATTAATATATTTATCAGCTTTTAGAATATTACAGTATGTGTGAGTTCTACACCATCTTTTACCTTGCCACACCCAGTTTACATTTTTATACTCAGCACAATAGATTGCTTCAGTCACAGGAATAAAAGAGAGCAATATAAAAGGTGTGGGAGAGAAAACTCCAATGCCTACATATTACTGACTACTCATTATTTTGAAAAAAGAAGCAACCAACCACAGATTAATGCAAGTTCTGCAACCTAAGCTGTTTTCCACAGGAGTGGTAAAGATGGTTGATTGTGTCAGCCTAGCTTTCAGCTCTCCTATTTGAAAAACAAAACACAATTTTGACACTTATAGATTCCGTGCTTTTGAAAGGTAAATGACATATTCACAGCACTTCAAAATGGAAAATTGTTTCCATGAGACAAGATACTGTTAGTTAAAGGATTACATACAATCTAGTCATTTCTTCAGCCAATGTCTGAAAAATAATCTTTTAACAAACTGAATTTGCACATCTGTGTGTGGTTTTCTCATTTTGTAAATGAGAATCTCATTTCTCTATTCTGCACATCATCCTGGAACCTAGATATCTGTCAATCACTATAGCTGAGATTGTGTGAGTTTAAAAATTATAATAACTTATAATATAACTTATATTTACAATCTGAAGTATGTCCTTAGCCAATTAGCACTGGGGTATGAAACCAGCCAAACTCTGTTTCAGTCATCTCCTCAAGGTACCCAAAATTTACCCCAACATTAAGCTTTGCTCTCCCAGGAGTACAAATTTCCTTCCTATACAGCAAATTTAGATTAAAAAAAAAAAAAAATTATATAAGTATATAACAACTTCTAAAGTATTAATGCAGTTATGCCAATTGTTAACTACTTGATATTGGCACACAATTTTGTATTAAAACAGTAATTTGTATTAGAAAATATTCCCAACAGAAATTAAAGATGATCAAGTACTTTTTGAAACGCTCCACAGTATTTCTGGACATTATTTGTTTCTAATGACAAATTTTCAGGGATAACCAAAACTACAAAACAATAAACAAGCAACGCAAAACACTGCCCTACAGGATTACATTAACTGAGGTTAGAAAAGCATGAATAGATGAGACGGAATAACACACCAGAGTTTAATAATATTAGATTCACAGGAAATAATATTAGATTCACAGGAAACCATTTAAAATATATTTGCAATAGAAGCAAGATGGAAGGACTTCAAAGTTCAAGTTTATTCTAGTTGATAATAGTGTGCAATATGGTCACATTTGCTCTTGTGAAAATTATGAATAGAAGGGTGCCTTTATTATTTTTAACTTGAATGCTTGGTTTTAATTTTGTGACCTTATACACAACAGCAGAGATAGGCATAACAAAGCAAAGTTAAAGGAATTTGACTACAGAGAAAATTGAACCAGGTCAGTTTATTTTCATTACTCAAGCCAAATTAAAAGCAAGATGAAACAGAGGCAGGCATGCAGATGGTTGTATTCTTAAAAATTCATGTTTTACCTCACTAAAACACAATTATCTTAGCCACACAAGAGAGATCATTCCCACTGTGCAAAAACTCTACTATTTAAATGTAAAAAGCAGAATAGAGGAAAGAGAAGAAAAAAACAGAAAAAGAGGGACAACAAGATAAAGTAGTTAACACAATCATGGAGATAACCTGATGGCCAAAACCAGCTGAAGATACTCAATATACTTATCAACTCTTGTTTGCTTAAGCATCACAGAAGCAGCACCTCAAAATTTAAACACCTAAAATCAGACGTGATTCTTTGTATTTACAATCGAGGATGCCCTTTGAAATAGAGATAACAAATTTCAGAAACATAGTCTATAATTATATTTTGATGATAGCCAGTTATATAAAACTGCATCACCCAAATAACCACCGTTTCCTAGGAAAAAATGAGAACTGATGTTATCAAAACCAACATATGTCTTATTTTCATGAAAATGTTCAAATTAATCTAAGAAAAATATCTTCCTATGGATACCTTAAGATCTTCCTTTCCATAAGTAAAAGTACAACGAATGAAAAGATAGAAGATGTTCATATGTTCAACTATGAACAAACTCCCAGTGTAATTCTATGGCATGGTGACATTGTCCAAGTGGGTAAGCAGGAACATAAACCAAAATAACTTCCCTCTGATTTCAGCTACCATTAGCTTTCTGCAGCTCTGAACCCCAGTAGTGAGCAGCATGCATACAGTTCTATTGCCGTAACACAATTTTGCACTGTAAACCTGTTATGGACACAATCTCTGATGGAGTGCTAGTGGTGACTAACTGTGATCACAATGTTACAAGGAGTGAGAATTTCTGTCTGTCAAGATGACTCCTGTCAAGAACGATAGCCTATTTCACAAGACGGAAACTACATCTGCTCTCCTCCTTTTTTTTTTTTTACAGCTGTAGTTTGCATAATTTATTTAAAAAATACTAAATTTAATTAAAAATTTTAAAATATGACCCAAGGAAGATTCACTTTACATTACTCCTACGATTTCCTTAGCTATTTTTGTACTTTCTTACACTATGCTTTTACCACTCTTGTGATATGTCAGATCTAGTGCTAGGACTATGTTAAAAAGATCTCACAAGGTTTTCAGTTCAACATTTTTTTTAGTAAGAGACAATTCAGTTGCCTGACATTCCTGGAGACAAATTTGAATATACAAAGGATCTGGTACAATAGCAGCAATTTTAATTAAAGCTACTCAACCTTGCCCTCTCTGTCTCTGCATTGCCCAAGAGTACCATCTTTACAGAGTAAAGAAACAAAAGTATTCAGATTATATAGTGAAATGCATTTTTACTTTTTTTTCGGATCTCCAGAAGCTATCAATGGAAATGCCAACTATTACTGACTATAACAAGCTGTTTGACAGACCCATGTGGTATGAACTTGAGAGACACTCACATGCTATGAAGCAGATCCAACTTTAAAGGTAGATCTGTACTGTCTTTTAACTTTCACCCAGAGTGGCAAGAACCTGCTTCAGAGAAAAATGATTTTAAAAAAAGAACACCTGGTCTGGTTTGTAGAAGACTCATCACTGTATTTGCATAATCTCGCATCATTACTGACACAAATTTTAGGACAGCTTAAGTAATCACTGAAACGTAGACAGCATCAGAATGCAAGCCACAAACTACACATAAACCCAGGAGAGAAACTACTAAATTGCAAATACTTGATCAAAGCACTACCTGTCTAAAACAGGGTAAAAAGTAAAAGGCATATGTGTATTGCAAGGCTTTTCCAGTTACAACAAAAAAATCTGCCAGTTCAATTTGGAAAAAGTTAAAGCAGCAAGTAAAAACAGAGTAAACAGAAAATTTGCCCTGCAGTTGTTGATAGATGGTGCATAAGCCCAATGGAAGTGCAATGTGTTCCATGTTACTGGGGAGAAAAGAGAATGAGTGCTTTGAATTAACAAAGAGAAACCTGGTTATTGTTACATTCCTAGGAGAAGCATATTCTAGATATGGAACCAGATTTCAGTGAATCTGATTATACTATTAACTTGAATACCAACAAAAATACATGTGAAGAAATACTCAGCAATGCACACCACATGATTAGAGGCATTCATATGCCAACCAGCAGGGCATAAGTAAATGCAAATACAAACAAAAGCCTCAGAGAAGAGAACAAACATTGCAAAACAGCATAGTTAAGTAAAAATAAACATGGAGCAGATAAACTTGGAGGTAATAAAGAGGTAAAGTATAAAAAAAAAAAACAGACGCAAAAAACCTCACCAAGACCCATACCCCGTGTTGTTGCACTTATATAAATATAGAAAACATTGAGAACTCAAGCAAAGACACAGGGCACCTGTCCCGATCCGATGTCAGGGATCATTTAAATATCCCGATCCGATGTCGGGGAAGGTTTCGATATGATCCCAAGAGCGAGATTAAGACACAAACGAGGTCACATGCCGCACTGCCAGAACACCTTTTATTACAAAAAGAAGAGTAATAAAGAAGATAGCGATAGGACAGGATGGAACAAAAGATGGGAAATCAAGCAAGGAGTCGGGATAGGGCAGCAAGGAGTCGGGATAGGGCAGCAAGAATAGTCACCACCACGGGTCCAGCGGCGAGGCGACGGTGAGGGGTGGGCGAGGAGGTCTCAGTTGCTTGTTCCAGCGGTGATGTGACATGGCGTGGTGCGGTCAGGCGGTCATCCTCTCTGTCTCTCTCCTGTCTCTCTCTTTCTGCTCGCTCTGTCCTCTCCCCCCTTGCCCGTGCCGGTCCTCCTTAAATACCCCTTCGAGGGCTGTAGTTTCCATAGCAATGGCACGTCTCTTCGTGCCCCCCAGCACTTGGGGCAGGGACATGTCCGGGCAGAACACCCCTGCGGGCAGGGCGCCTTCACACATTGGGGTTTCCAGAACCCGGTGGTCTTGTGAGCGTCCTTGCAAACAATCTTTGAGACAAGTCTATCACCCCGTGGCTCAAAGATACCTGGTGGTCTTGTGAGTGTCCTTGCAAACAGTCTTTGAGACATGTCCATAGTGCAGTTCCTCACAGCACCATAAAAGACCCAAGTGTCCTACTGCTATATTACAAAATGCAGAATAATACATTATGAAAGCAGAAAGGAGAAGCCCTTTTCACACATGCACTGAAAGATGCTACCCTAAGCCATTAATTCACCAAGTATTTACGAATGGTCTATGTGCAAATGCAAGATAAGCATACATCTAAGTGAAAAAGGAGAACCAAAAGAAAATAAAGTAGAAGGAAAATACAGATCATGGAAGGACAAGGATGAGATGAAAAACCTCCAGATAACTGATTTTGAGACTGAGCTATACAGATCACCCAAATAAAAGCTTTTGCTATAAGGAAAGCAAAAGCTGTAGCCCTCAATTTACACATACTAGAATCCTTGTCACAAGCAGGGAGACACAACTAGGTATTAACTGATTCATTGCTTTTTTTTTCAGATATGATTATGAAAGACTTGTTTCTTGAGGACAGAGACAAGGTGGTTGCAAGAGGACACATTCCCTACAAGGCCTACCTAAATTAGGATAGACTGTATGTAAGAATTGAGCAAACCCAAATACACACAGAAGCTCTGATATAGTATAAAATCTCTGCTTTACCGTCTCTCAGAAGTCATTCTACAACCTGAGAGCCAATTCTGCAAGTGAAACACTCCTCCACAGAGCAAACCTTCTGAAGGATGAAGAAGAGTATGGAGGACAAAAGACAGAAGTTGAAAGATTTGAAGCCTGTACTGACATCAAAAGTATTAACATTTACCCAGCAAAGGGAGCTATGGTTTCTATGCAGGCTTCAAACGAAGCACTGAAAGCTGTTTAGGTATGACGTTATGAGACTGAGTTGCAGTCTGAAACGTTCCTAGAAGAGCTCGTAGGTTGGCTGAAAAGGCATATACGTAAATTAAAAAATACAATAGCGTAAATGAGGCTCTAAATACACCAGTATTTCTTTCTTAATTTTCTCTATTAGTTTATCTTCAAAGCATAAACACCATCCAGAATGTCCAGAACACAGCCTACAATACTGTCACCAAGGAAACAAGTAGCTCTATCAAGAAGTACATCTAGTGAAGTCAAAACCATTCAATTTGGTGGATGACACAGACTACAATTGTACGATTCACATTCCTAAAAAAGCTATTGGTTACGTTAGAAAGAGCAGCAGTTCAGAAGAAATATTGTTATCTATTATTATCAGGTTATAGCAGTTCCATGAGCACCAGCACGAGTAAGATCAAGATGAAAAGTAATAGCGGAAAAGAACTCATGAATGGCATTTGAAATTATTAACTGGCATTAAGACCATAGCTTAGTCTAAAAAGAAAGACGAAAAGCTGTGAACTTTGGTAAAGACTCCATTGCAGAGCAAATTGCACATAATTATATATAAGTGGCAAATCATTCATATTCCAGATTACAGAAGGGAGACACAGTTTAGTAATTACCTGTAGTATCTTGAGAAGGTATCTGAGAAAATACCTAAGCACAGAAAGAAGTAGCTAAAAGAAGAAGAAGAAAAAACAAACAAACAAAACAAAACAAAAAAAAGGCTGACATAAAAGCTTAAGTATTGTCACAAAGTTAATGCTTTCCTAGCTAGCAGAATTTCACACCCTAATTTTATTAACAAGTCAGTCACAAGTAGAAAGGCCTTAGGTCAGAGGACTAACACAAGTTTCAATCTCTTCCAGTTTGGAAAGTTAGACAAATTGAAACCTTTCAATGCCCTGACTGCCTAAAACAACAATAAGATCACCAAAATAAGAGATCCATAGATCATGTCCTAATCACCCAACCCTATTACCCTGAGGATCTTAACAGATAGTTAACATAGTAATTATAATGCAATAACTAAAGTAATTAGAACTCCCTTTGGTGGCCTAGCTAAGAAAGACAACACAGAGGCAGAACACAGGTGCACACAGAGGAAAAATACACAATTTTGGTGTGATATAAAATATTAAGTTTTTTTTCCTTTAGAGAAAAACATGATCTTCCATTGCTTGACATTTCTTCTCTGGAAGAACAAGATGGGGGGAGAGGGACAAGCAATGCAACTTGCTAGAGAACACACAAATGACCTCCTGATGTGTTAAAGCAGAATGAGGAAGAAGAGAGAAAAAGAAGAGTAGGTAAATTGCTAAGTATTCTGCAAAACAGACTGAGTTAGATCAACAGGGTCAAAATGAACTGTTCTAGCAGGTACTTAAGACTGATAGACAGAAGGCAGCACATCCCAGCACCTGCAATCTTAGGTGGACTTTCCTTCACGTAGCTCACACTTCTGTGGTGCAAAGATGCTTAAATAGATATAACAACGTAACACTACCTTATGTGCTCAGAGCGGAAGAACAAGAATACAGATGGTATACAACTCCGCTTCCTGTGACACTACACTGATGGGTTTTATTGTGATGTCCACTTACACCGCTGATTATGAATTCCTAGTGTACTCTGATTACTGCAACAGCAACTGGACTACTTATATTCTCTTAGCACTTAACTGTGCTCTTGATTAGCAAGTGGTATATGAAAGCTTGTGAAACAGGTACAGGAAGATCAAACAAAAGCAATTATTTCATCTTAGATTACTACATTACATTTAACCTAACACAAGATCAGTTAGTCTCTGACCTGCAGCAGCTGGGAGTAGCTGGATTACAGATGGCCCTAAAAAGCTGCTTTTGCCCTTGTCTTCTTGTACCAAACTGACATGAAAAAAAAAAGAAAAAAATTCAGAGCAAGCTTTTTGGACAGCGCCATGATAGATGACATCTCCAAAGACATGAAATTTCCAGTCATCCAGTATCTGTATGACGTGGTCCCATCACTCGGTGTATGAGGTCTATCAGACCTGTGCCTACAGGAATACCATCACTATTGAAATTTGAATCTACTTCCATTACACTAAAATGTATACGTACAGTCTGCATGCCACTGGCATCTCAAGATAACAAACCATTACAAAATACTCTATCACATCCATCCTGGATCCTCAGCTTCCCAAAAGAATTATTTCAAGGAGCAGAGAGGATTCAAGTAATTGTTCTCATGTTTACTATGTGCATATGCTATAGCATGTATGATTTAATATGCTAACCAGAAGGGCAAGCACAGCCACACCTCACTCAAAATATTTTTATTTACAAACTTGGCAGATTGGAGAAGTTCTGTGTAAGGCTCAGAATGGTCTGGAATGTTTTCCCCCCATTATACTGCAGAACACTTCACAGAACAATTCAGACCTAAAAACTTGAGGAGTTATCCCCAAAAGCCTCTTGTCAAACCTGAAGAAAGCACAGGAGTTAGGCTGCCACTGCCTTTGGCCTTGGCTAATTCAAGTACCAATATGCACAGTAAAGGATATATCAGGATGAACTTAGGATAAATCATGAGATGTAGAAAAATTCAGTAATAAATTTAGGTCAACAGCAGCATAGTTTATAACATTTTCATGTTATTTCACATAATTTTAATGAGAAGGATCTATATTATTTTAATATCAGTATCATCTGGGGAAAATAAGTAATTTGTAAAAGCTTCCAATAAACCAACTTGTATTATAAAAAATGTTTTGTCTTAGAAGACATGCACTCCAATTCACATATATAAGGGAACAAAGTTCTTAATTTAAATATACTGCAAGCCTCAGATTTAAGTTACATTATATGACTGGTGAGATGACCTCAAAAAGGATATTTCTTTCATATCACACTATTATTAGCAAAATTAAAAGCTTCTGTGTTCCAAAACAGAATAAACTAAAAAAACAAAAAACAAAAAACAAAAAAAAACCAAACTCAAACAGAAAACTGTTTTGAGAAGCCTCTCCCATATCTTTTTCCCTAAATGAGTGTTAACAATGGATAGTAAAAAAAAAAAAATAAAGCTTTTGTGGGATGGTTTTATTTTTATTATTTTTTAATCTGCACTCTGAGGTAATGAATCACCTGTGACATACCCTACAAAAGGAAAAAATCTTGCCATGGGACATGCAGAGTTTCACAGGGGGGACCATTATTTCTAGAAGCAAGAAGAACTCTGTTCCATCTCTCTCTTTTTCCTAAGGCAAAGTAATAACTTGCCTAGTTTCTACTCTCCATTTCTGTTCACCTTATGATGTCTCCCTCCAACGCCTAAATACAAAGGAATCACAAACTCTGGGGAATCCTTAGCATTTTTTTAGACCTTTTAAGGATTCAAGCACAAGAGAATCAAAACGGTCCCAACACCAGGGACCAAGCACCACAGAGCAGAAGAATTGAAAAAATACAAGACTACTCAGAGGAGATGTTAAGTAGCGTATTAATTTATTTTGCAGTCCTTAATAAAGTTTACCCTATGTACTGCAGAAGGCAGAGACATAGGAATTTAAGCTGCACTTCACTAGCATTTTCGTCTAAATCAATTTCTCCTGCCCTCAACATTACAGTGCTTTGTCCATCTTAGGTGGTTTAATAGAAGTTGGCCTACAAATCTCATCCTAACAGTAACAGCTACTAGAAAATACCCCTAGTTTACAGTCAATGCAATGGGAGGTTGCTAAATAAAGAAACAGTTCTAACCACCTTCTGTCATAAAGTTACATATATACATAATTTTTTCAGAAAGGGAGGAGCTTGCTTTATTTTTGGCAAGCAAGATGCCAGAATTACAAGACTGCTTCATGCCACAACACTTTCTCTTAGGAAAATGCTGTCTCAGTGACAACATGTATTAGGATTCCGTATCTGTAAGTTACTGCAGATCAGGTGTCAGCCCCCTTTACTATCTAGCACTTGCCATTACAATTTTCAGTCCTGTAGAATGTTATTAAACTTAACCTATTTTGTTTCATATTTCGAGGATCGGGCTTAAACAAGGCTCTAAAAAGATGATTACATGTGTACAGGATGGCTCTCAACAAGAAATTACTCATTTTGTTTTCCTTTCATTCTGAAGCTTGTAGTCCAAGCCCCCACGTACTGCATACTGCTAAGGTTATTTTGAACACGATGTTACTCTCTTCTTTAGCAACTGAAATCTACATTAACTGCTTCACAACTGCTTTGCCTTCAGAATACCTCTATCCTGAGAATCTGATCAAACTCATTTACAGATAGGGAACGGAGCCACAGACAGATTACTGTAAGGAGTTTTGGGTGCCTGCTTTGAGCTACTCAGGACTTGATTGTTCAGTTTAATATGGCATACTGTAACATTTAATTTATTAGAAGAACAGCCTCTACTGAATGTAGTTTAGAAGTGAGCACTTCACTTTTAATCTCACAAACCAAGCATCTAGAAAATGAGATATACTATTAATGATCAGCTGTGAAAAATCTACTTATAATGTTAAGTATACTTATATATGTTTATACAACCAAAGGCATATCTGATTCTTCAGCAAAGAATTCAGCTGTCTTTATTAGGTCTTATTCACTTCAGAAAATCAAGTTTTGCAACCAATGAGGCAATGATCTTGCAAACAGTCTCCTTCACTGCAAACAGATCAAGGCAGAGATACCATATAAAATACACAGTGAGATTAAGATCACCTCATAATACCAAAAGGGAAAAATTAAGGTTGCATGGAAAAGTTTGATCTCTAGTTCTCCAATTCTTGACTCTCCGTCATACTACCCTCAATAATGTTTTGATACTTCTAAACACAGTTTTCTATTTGTTTTGACATGAATTCTAGTAAGATTATTATTAAGATTATCCATTATTCTGAGTCATTTGAGGTATGGTCTAGGTATGAATAACTGACTTTCAGGTGAAAAGCTCAATATTCCTTAACCAGTAACTAGAAGACTGCTTTAGTCTGGTGCTCTCTGTATTTAAATTTTCTCCCTCAAAAACCTGTAAATCAACAAATATGGTTAGATTATTCTCCACTTAAAAAAAAAAAAAAAAAAAAAAGCACTTTGCTATCTAAAGTTACTGTCTTGGAAAAAAAGAAAAAGATGTATATACATCTGCTGCAAGATATTAGACAAAAATACAAGCAGAAAAGGAAATAATATGTTCCTCATTAAGCACACTAGTTCTGTAACACAAGTGTATTGCTTTCTGACACATCAAATAACAGAAATTCCATCTGTAATTCACAATAAAGAGTATTTATGCAAGAACTACATTTGTTTGACATTTAACTCAAAATTTTATTACCTAGGCTCCAGTATAGCCTTGTTCTTTATATGTATGGACATAATTACTTTAATTAGTTCCAAATACTTCAGTAGATTCTTGAGAATATGGAATTTTTTTTAAGCTTATATATATATAATCACGCTTTGAGAATTAAAAACTTAAATCCATAAGAATTTTTGTTTCCTTTCATATCACTGTACTTAAGAGATTTTTCCTGCAGGCTGATTTATGAGTCCAAAGCAGCAAATGCAGCACTTGAATTTACTCACGAGCACTGCAAACACACTTCAGGCCATTAAAGGAGATTACGAATCTCCTAGCAGAAATCGAAGCAAGTTTTATGTATTTGTCTTTAAACCAGAAAAACAAAAAATTACAGATGAGTATGGACATTTACACACAAGCAAAGAAGTTGGTCTGATTTTAAACATTACATATTTGACACTATCACTTCATATTGCATTTGGTCTCACTGCTAACCTGAGATTCAAATCTTCTAACATTCCTGACTATTTTATCAACACTAGGTCTGCCACTGACTCAGTAATCTCTGAAGTAGTCATTTATACTCTCCATGGTTTACTTATCTATCCGTAGAATAATTTCTTTTATATCAAACAGATTTTTAGAGGAACATTTACTTGCAATGTGTTTTGAGACTCAAAGATAAAATACCTTAAGCTTTCAGAACATTTAAAGTCTTGCTTGACAAGGCCAGGACTCATAGGGTCTTCCTGTCCAAAGGAGTTGCAAGTATTATTATCCCTAAATGTCACTAAACTCTGTAAGGAACAAATATTAGACCACAGTGCCCTGTAACTTCCATTACCTTGTGGTGCCTCTCAGCAGATGGTACAAACAAAGTGCTGTGGCCACACAAAGATCAGAAAACTTGCCTGAAAAGAATGTTGTCTTCAAGAGCTAAGAGTATCTCTGGGCATCTGCATAGATACACGTTTGTTTACTGAGATTCAAGACAACTCAAAATGACTGATAAAACATTTAGTATTTAGAATCTCCAGCATCAACACTTTGCTAGAAACTTTGTATTATTCTTGGCAAGAAACTGCAAATTGGTAAGAAAAAAGTCAGGATACCTTTGTATGTCAGTGAACTGGAATTTTTCACAGAACAGTTTCTCTTGTAAATTTGTCTGCACCTAGTTTAATCAACAAAATTTGCAGCTGTTAACAGGCTGTGCTTCCATATGCTACCCCATATAAATACATTTCTTAATCAAGACAGAAGCTGGTTTAGAGTCCAATTGTTTTAATTGGACTTAGTACAAAAAAAGCATAAATAATGAAGTTAACTATCAAAAGAAGTACAATCAAGTGTAGGTTACAGGAAAACTGCTTTCCTCCTACTTAAGACTTTGTAAGCACAAGGGCAGAGGTGGTTGCTCAGCTTTGCTCACACAGACAGCACAGCACAGCACAGCATAGCACGGCTGCAGTTTAAGCTTCCTTATCTCAGGAGAAATATACATCCCCTCATTTAGGGCCAACTAATTGGGCTCATGGTGGATAAAGCACACTTTACTTTCAGCAAAACTTGAGTTAATTACTGTAACCTTATTGGAATACACTGCATAGTCACAGCACATAACAGCTTTATAAAGGCTGTTATTTCAGCAAGTTGCTTTGGATTATTTCAGAGGTTTCACTTTCTGTTAATTGCATTTCTCTCTGCCTGCAACTTCCACTCCCATCTTTCAAAAAAATGGAGGGGAACAAACTTGCCCATTAAAAATTTCTGAACCTTTTAGGGAAGGTACTTTTGCTTGAGGCCTGTATCATCGGTCCAGTTAGTTCCACTTGGGTCATTTCAGACCAATTAGATACAAGGCGTGTGCACAGGAGTGTACTTCGCATTATTGTTCGCTTTCTATATTGCAATTCATTATTTCACATCAACAAGAATGATGAACGAGCTTGTGCAAAAATATTGAAACATCTGGAATTTACCAGGATCTAGGATTAAAAATGGATGTTTATATGATCTATAGTGAAAAAATGCTTTCAAGATTTTTTCTTCAAATTCATGAATAAACACATATCCTCCAACTGGCAAGAACTTTAACACTTTTAACAGGGACTTCAAAATGTTTCTGATTGACAGTGGCATCACCAAGCTCTCTGCTGGCACTAACTACATTGCTGAAAACTGACCTCATCTGTGACACATGAGTCCCGGAGGAATACCCAAAGGTTGTAAACAGAGGATATTCTTAACAACAAGCAGCTCACCTTTATGGAAAAAAAATGTACTAACCATTCTACTTTAAAAAAACCCCAAACAACTAACAATGTGCATTTCAGTACTACACAGAAGCAGCAGAAAACCTTGTGCCTACTTTACTGTTAATTAGTGCCTAGCAAAGTAAAAACGGTAACCCTCCTTCTAACCCCAATGTTGAAATTAGACAGAAAAAGTAAGGGATAGGGCTGGTGCAAGAGGTGGAATGACACATCTGCATTACCAGGTCATCTGCTATGACCTCTGAGGTCACACCAGACCAGCAGCAGAAATACAACTAGTCCAACTCCCAGCCAATGGCCTGATCCATTTAATGTGCCTTCTTAATTTAACAAGTACTACTGGTTGGACAATGTAAGTAACTTTTTAAAAAATTCTGAAGGCATTTTTTTACAGTTCTCCCTGTAAAGGTATTGAAGTATAGGATATGAAGTATTGTAAAGGATATGAAGTATTGAGAGTCCTGCAGTATATTCCTGCAGCCCACTTTTACTGTTTGGCTGTCTTCAATGGTGCATCCTTTTCAAACCAGCTTTTTCTGATACTGTCATTAGCTTCCTCCCCCCACTTCTCCCTAAAGCATATGCACGCAGCTCCCCATCACACCTCGAACTGAGGTTTCCCAACTTCTAGTAAGCATTTATAACTAGGTTTTATGCTCTCCCTGTTTTAGATTCTTCCCAGTTTTTCTGAAGCCAATTGTCCATTCCTTGCAGAAGGTGCTCCTGTCTAGGAAGCACTTCTCCTTTGTACTCTATTTCACCAAGAGACAAATCTTTCTTCCAGACAACATATTTATGATGCACTCAGAAATTAAGAAAATATATTGAATGACAACAGAGGGAACAACCGCAACATCTCAGCAGGGTACAAGTTTCTTGAAATGTGACTGATAGTTAACCATAATGGTCATTAAGAGCCACATGACCTAAAGATTCTGTATGAGGACTACATAGTTCAAAAACGCACAAGGCTGAGATCTGTAGAACGAAGATCTCTTTTGTACTTCCAGTTTTGTGAATTCTTAAAAATTTCAAATCTGGTGAAAAACAGATGTGCAACTAACTAATGCTGTTCAACAGCTGCAGACTTTGAAGTTGTCATGTTGCCTTTTTGTTACAAGACACACTAACTCTTCAGTGTCACATCAGCCTATGTTTATATACATCAGAAGAAAAAGTACACATCGCAACGAGATTTCCGATAAGTTCTTCCCATCATATGTGACAGGCCAGTTTACAGAGCCAGTCTAAGATGATCAGCACTCTGTCACTATTTTCTGCTCCAAAGCTAGAGATAGCGTCAAAGGTTTTTAGTGATGGAATTTATGCAACCTCACAAAGCACCAAAGGAGACATCCATCACTGACAGCAGAACAAGGTAACCATGTTGAGTAAAATAACAAACATCTGGTACAACTTAAAAGGAGAAATCTGGAGCAGTCTTCTGAGGTCCTCTATAGGTTAAAAGAGTTTTGACATGCATTCAAACCCTGAATCCAGAATCCCCCTGCCTATAATACAACTGTTATCAGTACCTCATCTTTTCAAGCTAATGTTTGATTTAACATAAAAATAGTCGTTTCCCCTTCTATTTATTTTGTATAAGTTATAATGATAAACATGACTCTAAAAACATGGCCAGACCATAGGCTGGCTTGTCTACAGCCAAACTGCAAAACAATCATTACATCAAACACATTACCCCTAACTCCCATCACCTGAATTTTTACTTCAGATCATCTATTAGCAGGTACAAGGTCCACTACACATAACCACTAATTTTGTAGAAGCAGGCATAGAATTTGAATGGATAGATGCTGCTTCCACAGGGGAGGAAATTAAGTGAAAGAGCACATTAAAAGTAAGTGAGGCCTAGAAGCATTTGAGGATTTAAATATGCAAGTGCAAAGAAGTATTAAGACAAATGAATCCAAGAAAAAGGAAGCCTTATTTACAAAGTCATCTATGGTAAATAGGAAGCACGTGCTATATAAGTACTCACCCATGGATCATTACCCCTGACACCTCTGTGACCAAGAATTAAGATACCTTCTATCACAATTACTGTGCTTTGGCATGTTCATCATTATTTATAATGGATGGTTTTCCTCAGAATGGAGAGCCCATTTGTTTGTTAACCAAACAAACTAAAGCAGACTGCAGAAACTCTTGAATTAAAATTTGAATCTTGAATTAAGGAAGATGAGATGAGCTGGGGAGTGTGAAGGATTGGCTGCCCTCAGGTTACTCATGCAACTCAAAAGAGATAAGGAACATGAACAATGTCTAGGTGAGAAAAGTCTCCAAGCTTAAACTGTTGATGGACAGGTTTACTCAGAATCACACAATCCATATACATGACCAGGTACATAATTTATAATCTAATTTACAAAAGAGCCTCGATGCTGTCATCACCACACTGTATTAGCAATGTACCAGGAAAGGAATCACAGAATGTTAGTGATTGGAAGGGACCTCAAAAGATCATCAAGTCCAATCCCCCTGCCAGAGCAGGATCACCTACAGTAGGTCACAGAGGAAGGAGTCCAGACAGGTTTTTAATGTCTCCAGAGAAGGAGACTCCACAACCTCTCTGGGCAGCCTGTCCCAGTGCTCTGGCACATTCACAGTGAAAAAGTTTTTCCTTCTGTTTACATGGAACCTCCTATGCTTCACCTTGCTCCCATTGCCCCTTGTCCTACCATTGGGCATCACTGAGAAGAGCCTGGCTCCATCCTCATGACATTTGCCCTTAACATATTTATAAACATTAATGAGGTCACCCCTCAGTCTCCTCTTCTCCAAGCTAAAGAGACCCAGCTCCCTCAGCCTTTCCTCATAAGAGAGATGCTCCACTCCCTTCATCATCTTGGTGGCTCTGTGCTGGACTCTCTCAAGCAGTTCCCTGTCCTTCTTGAACTGTGGGGCCCAGAACTGGACACAATATTCCAGATGTGGCCTCACCAGGACAGAGTAGAGGGGGAGGAGAACCTCTCTTGACCTACTAACCACACCCCTTCTAATGCACCCCAGGATGCCATTGGCCTTCTTGGCCACAAGAGCACAGTGCTGGCTCATGGTCATCCACCAGGTGTTCTATCACCTTTCCAGGGATGGAGGTGA
>NW_010304488.1:72325-72566 GCF_000700745.2 Antrostomus carolinensis | reverse complement strand
GGGGGGGTAAGGCAGATATTAAAAGAGAGGCCGAAGAAGGTGGAAGGAGGCAAAATAAAGAGGAAGGGAAGCAAAAGAAGAAACGAACATGAAAGAAACGAAAGTAAATTGCAAAAGGCTGCCTGGCCCAGCTGGCAGCCCGGGGATGGAGTCACTGATGAACGGGAGCCCTGTGCCTCGAAGCTGCTTTGGGGGGGGGGAAGTTAAACTGGCAAAAAACATGGGCAAACCTGGGAGAAAA
>NW_010304488.1:65089-72223 GCF_000700745.2 Antrostomus carolinensis | reverse complement strand
GCCTGGGTAGTTGCAAGCTCATGGTTTGGTTTGGTTTTCTCAGGCTCCTCCAGGGAAGGTGGAAGAAGTGGTGAAGTTTGCTATCGATACAGGCTACCGCCTCTTCGACTGTGCCTATTTCTACCAGAATGAAAATGAAATAGGGAATGCAGTCCAGCAGAAGATCAAGGAAGGGGCTGTGAAACGGGAAGACCTCTTCATTGTCACTAAGGTACAAGGGTGCAGGATTATTGGGGCATTTAGCTTTTCTCAAAGAGAAACCCTTGTACCATCTGTAAAGTAACCAAAGGACTTAACTCCCTTCTGTGATATTCATTTCATGGTTGTCTTGTTGTGTGCTATAAATGCCATCCTGTAGTTGAAATTTGGACTGAGCTTTACCTAAGGAACCAGTGACAACTTTGGAAAGATAGTGTGGCTGTTGCTGCTCTGCATCTGTTAACTCAATTATACTGAAGGTTCATTTGTACACACTCTAGAAAGATCAGGAAAAAAAAAAAGACAAGAGAGATGACTGAATTCAAAGGTGCTGTGCTACTTACTGGTTTGCAAGACATTTGAAAATTGTGTCGTATACAAAATGTAAGCCTGAAAGGGAATAGAAAGTAAAGTATGCAACCTCAGTCTGAACTATTTTCTGTGTATTTACTCCATTTCTTCATCTCATCTACTTGTCTAAGCAATGCCCTTTACCAGAACGCTTCAACTAAAAAAAACTCATGACTTGGGGTTTTCACCAGCAAAACCAGAAAGCATCAAGCATAACTAAGCTTTTCCACATACTCTTTGTTTTTGTTAAAGAACAAGCTTTAACTTCAATAATACTTCTGAGTTCTCTTTAAATGACTTCAATTTTCATTTAAAAAATGAAGCAAGGTTGACAACAGTTCTCACTATGACCAGTTAAAAGGGACAGAAGGAAGGTAGCTGGGAACCGTTCATGAGTCAAAATTTAGGCTGGGGAAAAAAAAAAAACCCTGATGGCTTTGCTGTGTCAGATACACCTGGCAGAGTGTTACATTTAGTTCTGAGAATCTCTTTTCATAAGTAGGAATACTGATTGTCCACCTTCACTACTGACTGCCTTATTTGTGGTATGTTTGTCCTACCTTACTATTAAAATATTAGCATCCATTGGATTGGCATCCATTTTGTGTGCACTGGGTAGGTGGGGAGGGAGTTGTCCTCACAGACCACTAAGGGAGAAGCTTCGGTCCTCTGGTCTGGACTGTGGAAGCTGTAGAGTCATGGTTGGTTTTGGTTTCTTCCCACAGTTGTGGAACACGTTTCACGAGAGGTCCCTGGTTAAGGTAGCATGCAAGAAGAGCCTTGATGCACTGCAACTGGACTACCTTGACCTCTACCTGATGCACTTCCCTATGGGATTCAAGGTAGTCCTGCTCTATGTTCCTCTTCTTACCTGGCTGAAAACATGGCATATTATCTTATCAATGCCATGACCATCTTCATTATGCAGCTGGGACATGCTATGGTTTATTTGTCTCTTCCCTGAAGGTGGTGGTAGCAAGCATTCAGTCACTAACTAGGTAGTGGTGTGTTTTAGTGTATGGGTCTGGCTTTCCACGCCTGTTGGAGCGAGGTAGTCATAGGTATGACCACTGCTAATGAGCCCCCTGGGGAAACTGTAACCAACACATGATGGTGCAGTTTGGGATCCTGGCCTTCTGCTGGGCTGGGACACCGTGAACATCTCAGGTTTTGGAGATGTTGGCTTGATTTGGGTGAAGAATGAAGCACAGTGCAGAAAGAATGTGCTGCTTTTTATCCCTCAGTCTACCACCTGTGTAAAATAAATTAAAACTTTAGAATAAAGGTAGGGGAGTGTCCGTTTCCTTCTCTCTAGCTCTGCTTATGTTACTCACGTGATTGCTACTAATCCCCACTCTTTCTATGCAGAGATTGATTTGTAGAAGTATGGCCTTCATCCAAAAGAGAATACCAATAAACATGCATAATTTTTAGTTATGCAGTATGCTCAAATAACCTGCTAACTTGCTGTCTAGAACTCCAGTCAAAAGTGCTAGTAAACAGTAGGAAATTAAACTCATTTAAAAAGTCTGTGTATTATCTGCCTTGAAATAACAGGCTGGTGAAGAACTGCATCCTTTGGATGACAAGGGTATGAGTATCCCCAGTGATACCGATTTTCTGGACACATGGGAGGTAAGTTAATGTTTGTTCTTTTGAGCAGATGTCAGCCCTAAAGATGGAGCAGAGATCTGCATGCACAATGAAATTAAGGGATGGGTTTGGGTATGGAGGATAGTCACAAAATTCTGTTTTGTGATCAGAATGAGGAGAGCTTGTTTTGAGGAGCAAGAGGGAGATCATAGAATGGTTTGGGTTGGAAGGGACCTTAAAGCTCATCCAGTTCCAACCCCCCTGCCAGCAGCAGGGACACCTTCCACTAGACCAGGTTGCTCAAAGCCTCATCCAACCTGGCCTTCAACACTTCCAGGGAGGGGGCATCCACAATTTCCTTGGGCAACCTGTTCCAGTGTCTTACCACTCTCACAGGAAAGAATTTCTTCCTCACATCTCAGCTAAACCTCCCCTCTTCTAGTTTAAAGCCGTCACCCCTTGTTCTGTCACTCCCTGCCCTTATAAAAAGTCCTTCCCCACCTTTCCTGGAGCCCCTTCAGGTATTGGGAGGCCGCTATAAGATCTCCCTGGAGCCTTCTCTTCTCCAGGCTGAACAGCCCCAACTCTCTCAGCCTGTCCTCACAGCAGAGCTGCTCCAGCCCTTGGGTCATCCTCATGGCCTCCTCTGGACTCATTCTTTAATAAGCCTAAAGAGTAGAAAACTATCAGCACTAGAGGTGCTGTCACTAAAATAATGTTTGAATATGCACAATGGCAGAACTGAAGCGTGGATTAGTCCAGGTGTGGCTGTTTATTTACTGGGTGTTTCATACAGACAGAGAATTCTCACACTTTTCAGTGTTGGGCATCAGCACCTCAGGCTGTCCTTCAGTCCTCCTTTCTTTGTGAACTGAGAGGATTCCAGGTCTGTCTCTGCTACCTGCATATCTGTGATGCTACAACTCTGGGAATTAATAGTTTTCTTTACAATAGCAGATTACAGTTGCAAGAAAATCTTTTGAGGCAGCTGAATTTAAGCTAACATCCTCCCTGCTGTGTTCTGCCAACTCAGATGTAGCATGCTGGGATACGAGGAGGTGGAGGGGGTCTCCCTTATACTTTTTTTAGCCCCCAAAGAAGCCAAAGCAAAAGATTTTGCTTCCTATTACAAAACATTTGGCCAAGCCGTCTGCAGTGGGACATAAAGCATACAGATAATACAAGGTGCAAAGGTTTTGGTTTTGTTTTTGTTTTAAATTAACATACTATTAGTTAATCTAGTGCGGGTTGTTCATTGGTTTGTCTCTAGCTTTAGTGAAATAGAGTAGTTGACAGTAACACCATCTCATAAATACCTGTTGGTTGTCCTTACTTATCAGGCTATGGAAGAGCTGGTGGACTGTGGTATGGTAAAAGCCATTGGTGTCTCCAATTTTAACCATGAGCAGATTGAAAGAATCTTGAACAAGCCAGGACTAAAATACAAGCCAGTAAATAACCAGGTAAGATTTTTATTTCCATTGATGTCAACTAACCATGAAATATTCCTAAATATATTCTTGCTACGCTTCAGCTCTAAAACTGACTTCTGCCATCACCTTTAAATAGTTTTGGTGCCATGGAAAGATCTTGCAAATCACTAGGTATCTCTGGTTGTCTGAAAGACCCTTTAAGTCTGTACTGGCTGCAATACACAAGGCCTTGGTCTGGTGTCAGTGTTGATGGTTTTTAGCTAATGAGGATCTTAACAGAAAACTTTTGTAGACTTGTGTATGTATAATGCAGTGGAGATTTGATAGCAATACCATACAGAACAGTATGGATTATTCATATCACTGTAATATGAAATATTAAAATATTTCCTTTTTAGACATTGAGAAGAAGTTAAAATATCCATTACCTTGTATAAGACCTTGCAACTTTCTGCTACGTGTCCTCTTTCACACTCCCAGTATCACAGCCCAAGTTGCCACTGGCCCATTTCTGCCAGCTCTGGGATAACCAGCAAAATCCCCACTGTGAGCTACTGCACAGGCATGGGAATGTACAGGAACACTCTTAACTCATCCACAGGACTTACTTTTCAACATAAACCAAGTCACTAAATTTCATTATAAAAAGGAGGGTTGAAATACACAATTACATTAAAAAAATTCTCACAACTTACCTCATGAATGAAATCACAGGACAGCAGGGGCACCAGGACCTTCCTTTCTTCCATATGTGACCTCTTTGCTCTCAGCTGAGGCTGCTGAACACCCATCTCTGCTGGCTTGGGAATATCCAAGGAGATCCCCGCACTGGGTCCTGTGCAGGCACAGTGCTGCCTGTGCTGCTGCACCGAGGTGCCAGGCTTGTGGCTAGTGTGTGCACTGGCCAGGCTTAGCACAAAGTGGGGACAGGACTTTGAAAGGTTTTATTGAGGATTATAAAGTTCTGATGGGGATGGACCCAACTACCCCCATGTTAAGAGCTGTGCCAACTTTGACAGTCAAGAACTTCAGGCTTTTACTCCAGTTTGCTTCTCCATGGGTGTGCATGTGCCACACACCATCATTACAGTAGTTGCCTAGTGTAGCTCAGGTCTAAATAAACTTCTGTGCATGGATTTTGTGTGTCCTGGTTTGTAGCTGGGACAGAGCTGGGTTTCTTTTTAGTAGCTAGAATAGTGCCGTGTTTTGGGTTCAGCTGAGATTTGTTATGAGAGAAACACTGAGAACATACCAGTGTTTTTATTTTTGTCACTAGAAGTTGAAGGACTTTGTGTTTTGTTAGTCTACAAGATCCAAGGGAGACAAGGAATATTTAAATTAATAAGCTAAATTGTCATTAGGATATGCTCATTTGCATATTTTATTACTATCATTACCATTATTATTATTTTAATATAATTATTATTTTAAATTTTATTTTATTTCAAAGATTAACTTGTTCTTATCTCACCCTATAAGTCTCCTTACCCCTGTCCCCCAAGTCTCTCCCCTATCCACTGGGTAGGGGCAAGGAGTGAGCAAACAGCTGTGTTTGGCTGACAGCCAAGTGACATCACCTTGCCTGGTAGCAAAGCTATAGCATTTAGAACTGGCTGGGTATGTGCACGGTGCCACATTACACAGTGTAGACGTAGCCCTGTAGTCATACTGTGGCTTGTGGCAAGTTGAGCAGCATCTCCATGTAGGCTCCTGTTGTTCCCAGTTAAAGGACATCTTGCCTTGAATGGTTGGTTGCAACATGATCTGAGCCAACCTAGGGAAGCTCATCTCCTCAAGCTTTTTTGTGAGCTGGGGAGACTCCTTAAGGAGAGGCTGGGTGACTCAGAGGAGAAACTAAACTTCAGGTATTCTGAGCTGCCCCTCTGAAGATGCAGTCCTGCTCTCCTGTAGTCCAGGAAGACTGATTTCCTTGATTCCTGAAACACATGGCACTTTCCCTTTTCTCATCTATTTCTCACCATCTCTGTGTAATAGGTAGCACGAGGAAGTCCTATTCTCTGTGGCAGGCCTCTAGATATCGCTGTGACATGAATAACTTCATAAAATAAATTTTAATCATGATATCAGGAGTCTTTTCTTCACATTTTCTTTAACCACAGAAGAATTAAAATGATAGTTGTGGTCTGGAGCTCAGGGCAGTCCGCACTTGTGTCAACCACTGTGTTTCTGTGTTGGCAGATTGAATGTCATCCATACCTCACCCAGGAGAAGCTGATCAAGTACTGTCCCTCCAAAGGGATTGCTGTGACAGCGTACAGCCCCCTTGGCTCCCCTAACCGCCCATGGTAAGAAAGCATTGCAGCCTTGCTATATACAAAACAAGGAATTTGCAACTTGAATATTTGAGGCAATTTATGTACATAATGCAGGTATAATGAGAAAAGCACTGTTGCTTTGTTGCAGATTATTTCACACATACTGTTGGGCTTCCTGCAAGGAAGCTCATACTTTTCTACCATCAATATCTTGACTTTTATTTTTAATAGGGCCAAGCCAGGGGACCCTACACTGCTGGATGATCCCAAGATTAAAGAGATTGCAGTTAAACATCATAAAACCCCTGCCCAGGTAAGTGGGTTTTTTCCTCACATCCTCAGATGTTTTTACAAGCTGATGGTCAGTCTTAGCAGATGCTGCCTTCTCTAAAGGTACAATATAATGAGGTTGAACTGCACTTGACTCTTCATGCTGCCCCAGTTTTTACCAGCATTCATATGAATTATAAGGTAATTTCAAGAGGTCTTGCAGTGCTGAGCTTTGAGGGATGCTGATCAGCACTGCTATGTGCTTACCTCAGGTGTCCCCTTCCTAGAGAGATTTCTTCTCCTCCCAGAGAGAAGTGCTTGCTCCCCAGGAACCCTTTTCCTCTGAAGTTTACTTACAAATCATCAAGCCAACAAGTTTTTTTTCCTTTCTCCAGCTAAGTTAGCCAAGTTCTTCAGAGAGGCCCTGTAATTTGCAGACCCATTTGATTGCTCCTCATTTGCTCGCATTCACAAAGAATCATTGAAAGCTGCTTGATTATTCAAGATGATTTTTTTTTCTCTATTAGTTGCTAGTCACACAGATGAGCTCTTGTGCAGGGTGTGCAGAAACTGCACTTAGAACAAATCCACATGTTCACAGGCAACCAGCCATAGTCGTATCTTTAAGATGGGCAGAGCAGGACAAAAAAATTGTATGTAACAGCCCTCTTCTGAGGGGGGGGCTTTAAAAAAATCTATAAATATGTTTTTCCTTTTAAGGATTTCAGAAAGCTTAACCTAGGTGAGGTACTTACCTGAGAGCCCAAAATAATCTGCAATATCATTATGCTCATTCAGTCTGAGCACCCATATAACACAAACCAATAGTATTATCATTTTTCTCTGCCCCTCCTACCTTAAATGAAATCAAAATAAATCCTGGAGAAGACAGTATGTAGAAACATCACAGGCCAAAAGCAATTATAGTTTGTTGGTAGATTGCAAGGAAATGTTGGCACATCAAACTCTTGTATATGAACCAGTAGAATATTCCAAAGGGTAAACATGGTTGT
>NW_010304488.1:26283-65060 GCF_000700745.2 Antrostomus carolinensis | reverse complement strand
GGGAAGGTAAGAGAACACAAAATGCATTTGAACAGATTTCTTGGTATCCCTGTGTTCATGTTCCTCCTCACCCTTTCCTAGGTTCTGATCCGGTTTCTTATCCAGAGAAATGTGATTGTCATTCCCAAGTCTGACAAACCACAGCGTGTTCAGGAGAACATCAAGGTGAAGTTTCTATTAGGACTGCTGCCACCTTTTTACACAGGATAGGCACTTGCACCTGTATCTCCTCTGTTTCCAAGCAGCACCTAAGAGGCATTGGAAAGGGAGTGCTGAGATGTAAAGACTAGCCAGCACTACCTAATCATCCACACTTGTTCTCTGGGGAAAAGATTTTGTTCCTGCCAGGAGAGAAATGGGTTACACCAGGGTGGTCTGAGCTCTGCTGCCCTGGAAGGGGAATCCCAGCTTTGGACTTGCCCTCTGGGAGATGCTCAGTGAGCTCCTCCTTAGGGTGTAAAGGAACAAACCGTAACAGGTCTGGTGTTTACAATTTATGTCTTGCTTTGAGGCTGCAGTTCAGCTTGGCAAGGGAGGTTCATCTGGATGTTTGCTCATAAGGCCTGGCATCTGAGATGGTATCTCTGTGTTACTTTTCATTCATACTGCTATATTTTGGACTTATTAATCCTATGAACCACCATCAAGAATTCTTAGATGACTGATTAACTGTGAGGCAACTATTTGCAGTTGGTACCCAGTAGTCCTCTGTTGTAGCAGAAATATTTATTGCTGGTATTTCACAGAACCCCAGAATTGCCTTGATTGGAAAAGACCTTTAAGATCATCAAGTCCAATCATTAACCTGACACTGACAAGTCCCTGACTAAACCATGTCCCTCAGCACTATGTCTATATGACTTAAATTTGTGATGCATCAACTTAACCATCCTTAGCACCCTAAGTTTTTTTGTCTGTGTGCATTACAACACAAACTGCAGTGGTGTTTGCATTCAGCCACCCAGAACTATAAGACATTACTATGAACCTCAGAGAGAAAAGGACCATCTTGATTACTTCAAGGGTAAATTAGTAATTGGCTGAGAAATAAGAGGATTTCTTAACTATGCTTAGCGTGGATGCAGTATGTTCCTACCTCAAGCCATAAATGCATGAAGCACACTTGGTATCTACTCATGAACCTAAGTAAAAAGGACTTTTTTTCTTTTTTCCCTTGCTAGGTGTTTGACTTTGAACTGTCTAAAAAGGAGATGGATATCATCCTCAGCTTTAACAGGAATTGGAGGGCAGTTCCAGTGCTCCAGTATGTTTCTTATTATCCTTATTATCCTCTAGGCTAATCTGTATTTTCATCCCCCATATCTTGAAAACATACATGACCAAAACCAGGGAGAGCTCATATCTTGAACCCTGGACCCCAGGTAATGAAACATGTCCTGGAAGTTACCTCAGGAGGGGGGATTCATTCAGGACCTTCCCTTCAGCATCTTGGTGTAGGATGTTCTTGTTCACAAGCCTGTGTTCAAATTGTTGACAGCAGCAAGATTTGAGTACATTGGCAGTGTGTGTGGGGGTGGGGAGGGATGGGGAACTGCAGTAGGGAAATACTGCTGAAGATACTTTCCACAACACTTAAATAACCAGTGCTTTCTCTTCTCAGAGCTGTCAATCACAAGGACTACCCATTCAAAGCAGAATATTAATACCCAGTGGTTTCTGCGAGACCTCCACGCAACTCCTTCCAGATTAGAAGATGTATGCTGTAGCTTAGTCTTGATGAGTTCTTCTGTACTCGACAATCTTTAAGAGCAGTTACTTCTCCTCCTTGAGGACACCACCACTGGCTGGGCCTTTTGTTACAATGGTTAACAAAAATCTGGTTTTGATTAGTAGAAAAAAAGACAGTGTCTCTTCATTTCATTTTTTCCTTGTCTTCCTTAATTAAATACATTTTTAACAAAAAACTTTGGTTACCTACAAGATTTTTTTTTATATGTTATTTCCAGTGCAGATGGTCATACTGGCTCATGAGTTGCTCTCAAGGAATGCTGTCTTTAATTACTTTGCTTTTTACTACTTGTGATTTTTTTTTTATAGTGTGAATCTCTAATGCTTTAATATTTTATACAAATAAAGTTTGAATAACAACAAAACTTAATCAGCTTAGTAGTGCTTAATTTTTTTCATACAATTAGTTATAAAACATGCCTGAAGCCTGTTTTTTTTTTTTTTTAATTTTAATTACAGACAAAAATGAGCTTTCATAATTCCTGTACAAGGACAATGTGTACAGAGAATACTTTGTGGCTTATGCATCAAATAGGCTCATGCTCTAGCTAGAACCTAAAGAACAAAGTTGTACATATTATTCCACGTAGCCCTCCCTCTGGACAACTAGAAATTTAATTCTTGTGTGATGAGAGGTGAAAAGTTGAAGACAGCATCATGTACAGTGATAACACACATCAAAATACACCCAGCCAACCATAAGGGCTACCTAGAAAATCAGACTGACTTGCTCTGGAAGTCTCAAACACTAAATTAGATTTTTGCACCTCTGCTGGCAGCATTCAGAACAATCATTCAGACAAGGGTTGGCTTTATCTAAAGAAAACATGGAAAAAAAAAATTTTCTTTAAAAGCACCAAAGCAAACCCTGAGGTAGACTCACAGTTGCTTTAAAGTATTTTCAGATGGGTAATGTTAGGCCAAAGCAAAGGCAGGCTTGAAAAAAGGCTGTTTTGTGGCATTCTGCCCACTGACAAGGGAAAGTCTGGCTAGGATGCTGAGTGAGCTGCAGGAAAGCATGATCAGAAGTTAAGGTCACAATCTGGTATCGTCTGAAAAATCATCATAGGGATAACAAAACACCAAAAAAAAACCTTGCAGCGCTGCTGACTTGGTCACCAGGATTTGTCTTTGGTGAATTTTGCCAGGAGGTGGTGCCAGCTGGTAGGAACAAACCATGACTGCACTGCTTCACACCATTTCCTAGAAGTAAAACCAATTGTGCCCAGCACACTTCCACACTCTCAAGAAAAGGTAATAACCAAGAGCAAAAGAAACTTACCTACATCAACAAGGAAAAGCATTGCTTCAGTGAAGACGTCGGAGAAATGGAGCAACAGAGTTGTACAAGGCAGGAGAACAGGCACGCTTGCAAGCATACAAACTCTTTTCAGGTTAAATTAGCCAGCATCTGATTATTTCTCCCTCAGCAGTTCAGAAAGCTGTGCTTGCTGCAGCCTTCCCAGTGCTTCCCATGGAGCTGGCAGCAGCCTGAGGGCTCTCTTTGAGATGACCGTGACCTGGTTAGATCAGGGTGTTATATGCTGTGCTACTGCTACAGAAAAAAAATGAAGGGGATAGGAGGACAACGGAAAAGCCAGCAGCTCCCAAGAGGCTTGGTCCCCATGATCATCCAAGCCTGGAAGCACATCTCCCTGAGGCAGAAGAAATATGATGGCTCTCACACAGAAAACATTTTTCAAAGCAGGAAACCAGACAGCTACCAGAACCTACTTTGTTGAGCACACTGACTTCTGGGTGATGCACAGGTCCTGTCTTGTGCTGATAGGCATGACAATTAACTTTTTTTTTCCTTAAGGATATGTAGGTTAAAGCTGCTGAGGTAGGACAGTACATCAGGAGAAACAGCTTTTGATGTTCTTTGCAACGATGCTTTGTTTTACACAACCTTAACACGATTCCTACCCCAGTTCCAACAACTGGTTCATTCCTACTCATTAACAAACAGGGGGCTGCTGATGGAAATATTCCATTTATTGTGGATGCAGTTTCAGAATACATTGTTTGAACAAATCATTTTTATTGCAGCTATCGGATGTAGTTGAAAGACTCGGAGGAGCGTTTACAAAACCCCCAAACAAAAAAAAAAACCAAACCCCATGACAACTCACAGACAATGTCAGGCACAGTTTCAACCCCTACAGATAACTACTTGCATCTCTAGATGTAAACAAGATGTTTCAAAGCCAAGCAGGGGAGCTCATCTTTGGGTTGAAAGATAACATTCTTCTTCTTTAGGAAGAAATCAGATGCTGTAAGAGATGGAAGCGATGAAAGGGAAGATCCTGGTAGCTGGGATGCACGACAAAGCTGTTAACAGCATGCTCAAGGGGCTACTTCAGTTGCTCAGTTTATGCCACCCGTACACTGTAGGATGTAAATGCTAAACTGTATGGCATGTAATTCAAACCAAGCTGACGTCTTATAGCCATGTGTTGACTATATACATATGAAAACATCTGTAAATAAGATATTGGGGAGAGAGAGTTAAAAAGAAGCACTATAAAGATAGAGGTTTACTTCATTTGAGGTGGACGTAGTGTACGGCACTGATGGATGGCAAGACTTTGTGTACAGTCATTTGAAACAAGCTCCAACTGTGTTTAGGTTTTTGGTTGTTTGTTTTTTTTTTCTTTTTAATTATGGTAGTTTTATATAAATTAAACTACAAGGTTTTATACAAGTGACCTATTTTTGACCCTCTATACCCTTACCTTCTCTTCTTTTAAAAACTATACTTTCTTTTCAATTACCCTTTAACTGGGCAACTGACATTTAAAATTTTTTTAATACTTATCTCACCATACCTCTAATGGCAATTATGAAATCTTACTATAGAAAAGTGTGTGATTTTTGTCTTTATTTTGTTAAGCTGTGATATTGGCTAATTATGTATGTTTATTACTAAATATAATACTCTAGCACATATTGAAGCATTCTACCATTAGTAGTGCCTTTAGGCTAAACTTTGTAAAGCTATGTGTGTATATATTCTAAATTGCATTCAATTACTAGCCACTAACAACAAAAAGAAATATTCAGTACCGCTGTTAGCTAACATAATCATCCAAATTTAGGTATTAACTTAAACTAGAATGGAAAAATTGATACTTAAAAAAAAGTATAAAACAAAAAAAAAAATTAAAACACGTTATTGATGCAGTATTTCTCATGACATGGGCAAATTACAGAAAATATTAACATTGTCAACTAAAGATATTTCTTCCATGCCTTAGTCTAAAGTGCAGAAAGACAGACTTCTGTATTCCAAAAGTAACCATTGTTTTTATAGGTTTACTGCACACCTTTCTTAAGCAACTTCACTTTACATGCATTTTGGGTTGACCTATTACGCCAGTTGAAATCACTGTTCAGATACATCATTCTGACTATCAGTAGGAGAGTCTATAGATTTCACAGCATGGGTTTCTTTAGGAATAAAGGCTCTTGTGCAAAGGCAGTACTATTATGATTAATGTCTAGACTGATTATTAAATACAGTGCTAATATACATGGTTTTAACTGGGATAATGCAAAACGACATTTTTGGTAAATAAACATAAATATAAAAAGAACAATTTAGCACTTTTTCCTTTTTTTTTTTTTTTTTTTTTCCCCCCAGCTGATTGGTCCAGCGTCTTTAGTGGCCTTCTATGGTTCTTTCTCAAATTGTCTCAAACCTGCTGAGAAAGAAAAAGATTAAAGATGGCTTGAAACAACCCAAATGTTTCTCTAAAATATAGAAGGCATGGCTCTGGACTAACACACAGCACGTAAAGAATGCACAACACAAGCTGGATGCTGCTGTGCTGATGTACCCTGAATGTGGTTCTTTGGGTGGTCTCCAAAAGGACAGGCAGAATTTCACCTCTCTTGTGTCAGACAGCCCTGGGAAGCAGCTCGGGGAGTGTTCAGGAGCTTCCCAGCCAGAAATGCAGGGAGCTCAGGAACTTCTCAGCCAGAAATGGAGGGGGTGCTGCACCCAGCGCTCTCCCCAGCCACGCATGGGTGGCTGCCATGCTAAGGCAGGCTGTGCTGCAGAACTTGATGCATACCCTCCAAGTCCACATCAGGACTGAAAGCCAGCTCCTGAGACCCTCCTCCTGCAACCCCTCTGCTGAAACCAAACCCTTCAAGAGGGATCTGCTCCCACAGGTAACGGTACACAACCGCTCATGCCTTCCATGGGAGCAGAAATGCTGAGCGAGCCCGAAAAACCCTCTCCTAACAGCTCAGTTTGGAAAAGAGAACAAGGAAGACAATTCCATTGTGCATGACTCTCAACTGATAAGTTCACAGGCATACCATAGCTCTAGTTTCACACATGAATGGGAAGAAAAATGTGTGCATACATGAATGTGTAGAAAACCAAAAGTTTTTTTTCTATATTTGATCATTTCATTTCTAGTAAAGAGTCAAGAGATGTTGCAAGACATCTTAAAGATATTAAATTGATCAGTGAATTTCCATTCTTCCCCACTAGGCACATATTTCCTTTAATTTGTTTTATTTGGAGTGCTTTAGATTAAAATAAAAATTTTAAAAGTGCACAAAAGCAAGTAGGGGAATTTTGCTGATTTCTTTCCATACAACTAGGTTGTATTTCCCAAACTAGTAGTTTCAAAATGACAGTACAGGACTCTTTTTGCCTTGAAAATACACCAACACACAGCTCCAGCAAAAGCAGTGCTGCTGTTCAGTGTATCTGAACTCCATTCCTGTCTGGGTATGCAGTAGCACATGAAACTCACAACCAGCCAGAGGAATTATTTTTAAATATCAACACTGTTGTATTTTCATCAGGCTTCACCATTATGCAGAGGAAAAGTTTACAATCTGATGCAGGGCTCATTCTCAGTAGTACTGAAATCCTCCATTTCTGCTCAAACAATCACAGAATGGCCTCAACTGAAAAAGCCCTTTAAGATCATGGAGTCCAACCATGAACCCAACACTGACAAGTCCCCGACTAACCCATGTCCCTCAGCACTATGTCTACACCACTCTTCAATCCCTCCAGGGATGGGGACTCCACCACTGCCCTGGGCAACCCCTTCCAATGCCTCAGAACCCTTTCAGCAAATAAATTCTTCCTCACATCCCATCTCAACTGCCCTGGGCACAACTGGAGCCCATTTCTTCTTGTCCTGTCACTTGTTCCTTGGGAAAAGAGACCACCAGCAGCCTCACTTTTTGGGTTTCCCCTCTTCACTCATGAAAGGCATGGACAGCTTTAAGAAATTCCCATTTTGTCAAAATCATAGAGTCATAGAATCATAGAATGGTTTGGGTTGGAAGGGACCTTAAAGATCATCTAGTTCCAACCCCCCTGCCAGCAGCAGGGACACCTTCCACTAGACCAGGTTGCTCAAAGCCTCATCCAACCTGGCCTTCAACACCTCCAGGGAGGAGCATCCACAACTTCCTTGGGCAACCTGTTCCAGTGTCTGACCACCCTCACAGTGAAGAACTTCTTCCTAATATCTAATCTAAACCTCCCCTCTTTCAGCTTAAACCCATTTCCCCTTGTTTTGTCATTAACTGCCCTGCATTTGCTGTAATTAGATAAATGACCATCCCATTCCTTGGGCCTCACACAGTTTAATGACACTCTCCAGCTACAGCAAACATGCTATGTGTGTCACTCAAACAAAGGCTTTGCAATCATAGCTGGAGCACTGCTAGTCCTCAGTCCTCCTAGAAAGATGATTTAGGTTTATTTCTCAAACTTCATGTTTGGATGATACTGCAATGGAGCTTTTGAAAGGTAAAGGCAAAAAGGGTTGGGTTGTTTTTTTCCGCATCGATATTAGCAGCTGTAGAATTTTAGAACTCAGATATGCCTGGAGGAAAACGTTGAACTTGAGAAGAAGCTTATTTACAGTGAGGGTGACAGAGCACTGGGACAGGCTGCCCAGGGAGGTTGTGGAGTCTCCTTCTCTGGAGACATTCAAAACCCACCTGGATGCCTTCCTGTGTGATCTCATTTAGGTTCCTGCTCTGGCAGGGGGATTGGACTGGATGATCTTTTGAGGTCCCTTCCAATCCCCAACATTCTGTGATTCTGTGGCAAATTTTCTATTTAATACGCAAGTGTATTATTAGAATTACTTACCATTAGTCTCTGATTTTTTCCCCAGAGCTGATACCTGTTTGAAGAAGTAATAACCCATTATTGGAGTTGAATATGGGAAAACACAGCTATTTATAACAGTGAAAAAAAAAAAAAAATCAACTCCACTCAAAGAACAGATTTCCACACCAAACACAGCTCTGCCAAATAGGAACATGCTGCCCAGGGCTTTCTGTGCCTCATTGTACTTCCTTTTATAGATCAAAGGGCAGATTAGTAAGAAAAGACATGTAGAGGCCTAATTCCAACTAAGTGACCATATGAATAACACCTTCCCCCTAGAAAGCTTCCCACAGAGATATTTTCCTCTAACAATGCACTGAAGTGTTACCTTAGAAGATGATGATGGCTTTTCAACTGACTGCTTCTCCCAGAGATTACGTTTGCTGGATACATCTCCTGGTTTTAAATCCTGTATTTTTAAATTGATGTCAGAGAACAGAAACCATCATTAGTTCAGGTTTATTCCAATGTAGTAGAGAAGTTGTTAGAATGCGACTTCCTCTTAAGAAAAGCTGAGGAGCATCCACCAGTGGTAGATATGACATTGTCTATCAATTATAAAGCTATTCAGAATGACACTTCACACATAGTCACTCCACGTATATACATGCTTTACAATAAAAAACAATCCAAAATTCAAAAGTAGCTTCTCTCAGTTATTTTAATCAGAATCAAAATATTTAATTAAAAAAAACTGTAAAAAAAAAAAATAGAGTAGGACTTCTAACACAACAGAAAAGCAGATCCTCCTCTGCATTCTTAAATATAGGTTTCAAGATTTAACACTGTAGTCCTTCATATCCATTTGAATTTCCATTGCATTCTTTAAAACTCTAGCACGTACCAGTCACTAGGCTGACAGAAATAAATAGGTGAGATAAAGCTGTTAAAAATTATAATATTCTCTGAAAATGAGCGTACACAGAGACTTCAAGCAAAACTCAGTAGAAATGTCAAGCTGCTTCTTGGGGAAAAGCATGGCTACAAATCAAGGTGACATATGCTCGACCAGTAGCAATGCACCTGCTTAAGGGCAGATGGATTGGTATCTAGCTCTGTGATTGACAAACAAAAGACTCTTGAAACAATTTTGGACATGAGGACTCTCCTTTTCAAAAAATGTTCAAATCCTGCATGGTTTCCAGAATCTTGTTCTTGCTACCCATAGTTAGGTAGTTTCCTGCACGTGAGAATTTCTAACTTGGGATAGAAAAATGCCCAGTGATGAATGGAAATATAATTTCTGCAAGAGATATTTGCACCCAACAGAGATGCTCTAGAATTGGTCACAATTTACAGCCAAAGAGGGATGCTGATGGTTAGACTTTAGGTCAAATCTGTACTTCAAAAAGAAAGTTCAGCAGTAACAGAGGAAGGAAGAAAACAGCAAAAATGCAGTGGAGCTTATCACAAAACTGCTTGGAGTGGACATCATCACAAAACCACCTCCATAATCCTGAAATCATTTGGGATCTGTGATTTAGGTTCACCATAAAACTAAGTGAGATCTTTGCTCCCTCTACTTTCAATTGAATGTTGTTGCAAAAAGTACAAGAATCTTGATGGCCACAAATTCTGGTGGAATGTGGTGGGGATAAGAAGTTACTTGCTAAGAAATTCTAGGTTTCCTTTTGATTTATCCTGGTAAAAAAAGTCAAAATCACACATTACAGATGTATATCATTTTTCATAGTCAATGATAAACAGGTTTACCTGACCACCTTAGCAAAGAGACCCACAAAGAAGAATAGGAGGAGGGCAGGTTCCTTCAAGCAGAGATATTGAAAGAAGAAAGAACAATCTATTGAGGAAGAGGAAAATGAAGACATAGATAGAAACAGTTGGCTGAGGAGAAAAAAAGAGGTTAGTTTTACATTATCTAAAAGATGCAACTTAAAAGACAGACAGGAAAAATCTGGAGGCAGATTTCGTGCTGGTTTTCAGTGGTTGTGATTAAATACAGTGACAACAATGACTTCTTTTGTTTTTATATTCATGACCATAAGGACATAATCTCCATGTAGCTACCACTAAATACTGGCATTGAGGACGCCACAAATTTCAAGCTCCTCTTTGGGACAAATAGGAGTGTGAATTTAGAAAGTGTTTGTCAGGTTGCACCTTCTATAAAGGGCAAGTGGACTGGCAGAAAAATGCTACAGAAGGATATGGGAAGAAACCAGCTCTTTAATAAAATCCCAAAGTTGAATCATTAACATCATGAGTGATGCCCTGCCATTCTCTAATATGGACACCTACAGCTCCAGTTCCTCATCCCTGCCCTTCCCCACCCCACAGTTACTTGTTTTTGCTCCTTTCCACATCCACACTGCTGCTTCCCACACTCCCAGCTTATTTCCTTGATAGCATTTTCTGCTGATTCTTGCTGAAGTAATGGGCATGCTAAAGGGCCTTCATTAGAAATCACATTTAGGCTCTTAAAGGATTAAAGTACTTCAGTTGTGTTTAAAAATATACTTAGAAGATTTTTACAGGGCAAGGGCCAAAGCACAAGGTCTATGGCTGGTAATTCCTAAATTAATGGTAGGCTGTTCACAGGTGGTAAATTAATGTGCTTTTCTGAGAACTGTCTTTTTAGGGCACCTAAGCTTTAAGGTGAAAACTGCCCTGTTTCATCCTTCCCTCTTCTGACTACCCAGGAGTCAGCAGCCAGAGAGCCTGTGTGAGCTTCCAAGAGAGGTTATGCAACAAGGTTCCTCCAAAGACCATCAGCAGGTTGAGGAAGCACCATCACCACTTCTGTCCCCAGGAAAGAACCCACCCTACTGAAGGGATGGTTGTTGCAGGTTACTTACAGAAGGTTTTGGAGCAGGTGACTTGTTGCTCTCTGGGGTCTTGGTTAACCACTCATTGATACGACTGGAGACACCAACCTTCAGTCCAGCAGTTTCCTGCAAAATATTAAACATCAGAAGACTTTCAGAATACCTTTTGCTATGTTCTCCATGGTTTAGATTTAAAAACAAAGCCAAGCCTGAGTTTAATATAGAGGTCCTCACTGAGACTGTGGCTAGCTAAGAGTCATCCTGTGTGCTCTGAAGATATTGTCCATATGAACTACATGCACAGTGCTACTACCCTCTAGTTTTCAATAATGATAAATGTGGGCTGACAGAATTGTTTCCACTTTAGTGCTAACCCAGGAATAAACACTGAACATAGACCTGCTGTTTCTGTCATAACCTTACACTCCAAGGAGAAAAAAATCTGTAGCCTAAAATAAGAAGAGACACTAATCTAAGTTTACATTTTTGTTTTGTTGAACTATTTTTTTTTAAAGCACATAATAGAGGAGTTAATTGGACTAAAATTTAAATCATTAAAATAGATAGTTAAAAGATTAGAACAAATTACTGAAATTTCATGGCTATCTGTAATAACCTCCTTCAATCCACGGCACATTTTTTTGGCTATAATGAATGTTCATCAACTCACATCAATTTATAGAATGGAAATATTGCCTTAAGGATTGATGTAAAAAAAGATAAAGGTCTCAAAAATGCTTCTATACATTATCTATAAAATATCATAATTATCTTGCCTATTTAATCCTCCTCTGCCCCCCAAAAGCACCTTCCCTAACACAAAGAATTTCTTTGTTCTCCGCTTGAACTACCCAGATATTTTTGTCTAAGATATCTGTTGTGGCTCTGGAATGTTTCATAACTTAGCTCAGTATGTCACTGAATTCTTCTGTTATACTCAATATTGCAGCCACAGAGTTTTGTGGGTTTCTGAGGACCTCAGGGTCCTTTGGGATACTCCTCACCAGTGATGTCAACAGAACCAGCCAGGCTTATCCACAGGAACATGAATGACAAGGTCAGGTCCATAATTCTTTATAATCACTATGTGAAATTAAACACATACCTTATTTGGTGTTCCTGTCCCAGATGGTGAGGAAAAAACATTCCCTTTCTCCCACATGCTCTTGATATTACGGACACCCTCGGCTGGAACAGGAAGGTCAGAGGCTGCTGGCTTAGCTGGTCTTGCAGCCTTTGTGCCCTGCAGAAGAATTGAGGCCAGTTGGTGTTTGGCATGAAGAGCTGGAGTTGCAGGGTGGTTTGACTCTGGGGCAGTGCTGGGGAATGCAGCAGCTGTAAGTGGTTATAGTGATGATCACGCAAAGACAGAAAGGAGGAGCACCCAGCTCAAGAGATGCTAATCAGACTCTCCCCCTTTAGATTTGCAGCTGATCAGCTATGAAAACTGCAATCACTTAGATTTTTGCACCTGTTACATTTCTAAAGCTCACGTCAAACCACAGCTCTGCACACAACTGCTCTAAGGCTTTCATTTCTCCTCTTCCAAGTCTCAGCACCTACATCCTGTAAGCATGACCCTTGCAGGGACACAGCTAAGGAAATCCTGATGTGGAGGCAAGGGAGAAAGGCTGCTCTCTCATTCAGTATCAGACTCTGCTCCATCTGTCCCAGACAGCTTAACCTCACAACTCAAGATTCTAGGGGTGAATTTCAGCAACTATATACTTGTATATTTGGAATGAGATGGGTTTTTAAAAGTTTGGTGGATTGGGGTTTTTTTTTTTGCCAGTGTGTCTTTTGAATGGTTACCAAAAAATGCTAGACCAAACTCCTCCTGTTCCTTCTTTTCAAATTCTTGTACATTTTATACAACACAGATTTGAGGAGAACCACCACCTGTATGAGCTGAGGCTTTGCCTTTCTAGTTGCAAAGCAAGTCAGATTTGGCAATTTTTGGAAAAATCAGAAACTCAAAGGAATAATTTCAGGTCAGATGGGAGCTGTATACAGCTGTGAATCTGCACTGCCTGTCCCTTGTTGTAGAGCTCTGCTTTTTAATATCTAAGTGGAGCATAAAGACTCAGGATCTTAGCACAGCTTTACTGAAAATACTGTAGAACCTAAAATAAGCTGGTGGGTGGGCTGGTCCAGTGTTTATGAGTTGACAAAATCCAGCTTCACTATTACATAAATTTTTATGTCAGATGGAGCTGTAGCTCTAACTCATCCACTCTCTTTAAGGAGTTTAACATCAAACCCCAGTGCCAGTGCCCTTGGTCACTTTGGGGTGGTGGTTATGTCTCATCCAGAAAAGGTGCAGAGTGAAGCAGGAGGACAGAAGCTGTACCCTCTTACTTCAATGACATGGGGACTACTGGGTGCCACACTGACACCCATCTCTAATTGGAGCTACCTTCAGCTTGACGCAGGTGCTGGAGGCAAGCAGAAGCCTTCAGCACTGTTAAGCATGTGTCAGTTCCTGACAAAATAAAACTCTCCAGCACTGATAGGCTTCCTAGCAGAAAAGTTAAAGAGACAGTAGTCACAGAAAAAAGCTTTTGTTAATTGATCTTTAATTAGTGAAGTTTCCTTTACGTTAAAGGATAATAAAGCCTAACCAATCAATGCCTTAATGGAATACCTAACCAATCAGTACCTTAATGGAATACCATGCTTAGACTCTGTATGTGAACAAGAGGAGAAAACAAAAACCATCAGGGAATTAAGAAGTACTAGACCTTAATCACAGCTATCGAGGTAATATCCCTTTTTATAGTATTCTATTCCCATTACACTTACCAACCCAGTCCAGGTAGCCTGCTATATTAACCAGTAGCTTTCACATTGGCTGTACTCACTGATTTATAAAAACAGCTAAAAAAAAAAACCCCAACCAAACAAAAAAACCCCACACACAACTATTTTTTTTTGGACTATGAAAAGAAAAAGCCCTTAATTCTGGCTTCAAGGCATGTTATTAGCCACTACTAGTCAAAATCACCTGAGGTCGAATTCCACATTTTATTTTGATTCTGTTTTGTCAATGCTTAACTCCCTCGTAGTTCACTGAAGTGTCTGTCTTTGCTGAGGAATTTCACTCTGAAGTGCCCACCAGCAATGCAGGCCCAGTTCCTTGCTCTCCTCAATAAGCTGCTAAGTCAGCTTTGCTCAGGATGCCTATCAGCTCTCTGCTGATAGTACTCTCATCAGCCAAGAACACGATGTGACTGTCACTCAAGAAACACTGAGTCCTTCAAGAGCTACTCCAAGCTTACAAAGCAGAGTAAATTGTAGCAAGAAAGGGAAGACACAAATCTGAGGGTTTGTTCAGAGATATATCTAGATGTCAGTTATAGATGTGCCTCAAGCATTTTGTTCTTGAAGTCACATTAAAAAAGAGCTTGTGACCAAAAATCCCTGCAATTCTTGAACAGTAAAACACAGCTATAAGTCCCAAAAGCCATTAGTAACTAGAGCCATCATGACCTGGAATTAACTTACCTCAATTGCACTAGTGTATTGCTCAAGTCTACTGTCAATCTTGGAGACAACTGCTGTCGTGTGGGTGGGTTTCAGACCACTGTAGGAAGCAGAAAAAAGAGAGAAATTATTATTCCCCCCAATTAAACACTGTTTGTTTGACTGAACCTACTGTTTTATTGCTTTACCTCTTCTGAGCGGATTTGTTCAAAAATTCTGCTCTCTCCTCTATCTAGAAAAAAGAGAAACAAAAGCTGTAAGTTTAAAGTTAATAAAAAGGCAGCCTGTACAAGGCCAGGCTAAAATGTCATTTTAAATGTCAAAAGGTCAGTCTGAAAGAGTTGCTTTCCAACAGAAATCACCACATACACACACACAGGTTTTATAATTAGGAGCCTATTAATGCTACAGATGCATAAGGGTGGATATCTTTTCTGCATTAATGTTTGCATCCTGCATATTTCTTCAGTGCCTCATTTTTAACAAGAGAAAAAACCACCAATGCAGAAAGGAGAAAAGGGAAGAAGTTTATCTTACGAAAGGGGTTGACGTTCACAACACAACGTCTGACAAATTTCCTCGTATTTCTCACAAAAGAGCAAGTATGTTCCTCTTGAGACAGACAGCAAATTTAATAAAGTTCTTCTGAGTTGAGACAATCAGACTAGACCAGATTTGGAGCTCAGCCACGTACTCTATCTCATGCACGTTTTTGCAGGGCACTGACAATTTAATTTGAGCTCCAAAAAAACCAATCAGACTGTACTCTGCTCATGTTCAGTGGGGGCTTTGCTGAGCCAATATCTACCAGCTGTTATTATACAAACTGGTATCTTGCATTTCATTGTTATTTTCTACTCTGTGTGTAGGAAAAGATTGTAATGTTTCCAGGGAAAAAGAATCATGAAGTTCTCATAGGATTTAGATCAAATCTCTTGATAATTTGAAAACAAAAAGACTCCATCCCTGAACAAACGTTTAGAACATTTCATGATCAGGGGGATCTATTTGCATTCTGGGTCAAGAAATGCTTTAATCACCTTCCTCATATCTCTTCCACATTGCCTTGTTCCACTTCTTGTCCCAGGCTACACAGTTTCACTTAAGAGTAAAATATACACAAGCAGCTCCAAGGGATAGAAATGACTATTAATCAGCCTGGCTGGATTCCTGGGGATTTCCTGGTCTCAGTATGGGTTGTCCATTTTCAAGTTACTTTAACAGTGGCTGCTGTGGCATTAAAATAAGGCAATGACAGCCATTCCTTTACATGGTTCTTCTCAGTGCCCTTAGCATCCAGGCTGTACCAAAATACTAAATCCCACAGCAAGCCCATTAAAGGGCATGCATGTTTTATTTCTCAAGTCCATACAAACAAAAACTCAGGCAGTTCATTTCACTGCAGAATCTGCCAAACAAGCTCACTGGAAGAACTCCAGCTAGCATCAATCCAGCTCAAAGGCACCTCTAAAACTCTAAATATATATCTATATATACAATTTACAGAGTAATTTACATGAACAGTTTTAGTTGCCAGTATATGATCTAAATACAGTCCTGAGTGGAAAGATGGGCTTTGCTCAGATGTGGACCAACTCTTTTAACACCCTGATGTCACAAGGTGGCAGCAAGACACCAGGCAGGAGCTGCAGAGCCAGGTACACCCACACGGTCTGGGTCTTCCTCTGAAACTTTAACAGTTCACAACTTAGTTTCACCCAGAGGAAACACAGTTTTTTTGTCATAAAACGAGCAAGTAAATTGTTTTATTAAAAATGAATCAACAGATCTATGATGGTAACTTAAAACATGTCAACCTCTCCTCAATTATGGTACAGTAAGGAAAGTTTCCCACAACATTAGTTTCTGGGTTATAACCAGCAATGCACCAACATGGTAAGTTATACCAACAAGACATGCTGGTCTCTCCCATGTTCTGCATGAACAGATAATTCCCCAACTGCATCACTGAAACCTGGGCTGGCAGCAAGGACAAACAGTGTAGACATTTCACCAAGGACCAAGGGACAAGACAAGAGGAAATGGGCTCCAGTTGTGGCCAGGGCAGTTGAGATGGGATGTGAGGAAGAATTTCTTTGCTGAAAGGGTTCTGAGGAACTGGAAGGGGTTGCCCAGGGCAGTGGTAGAGTCCCCATCGCTGGAGGGATTGAAGAGTGGTGTAGACATAGTGCTGAGGGACATGGGTTAGTCGGGGACTTGTCAGTGTTGGGTTCATGATTGGACTCCATGATCTTAAAGGGCTTTTCCAATCGAAGTAACTCTGTGATTCTGTGGCTATCTCAAAGAACCAGGATTCAAGGTAACAGCATCATCTAGTTCAGATGAACTGAGATTCCACTTGAAATCTTACAAAAGGGACAGATCTTAAAAGATGCTAACAGTAGACTGTTGCCCCCTTGTCATAGTCTTCCTGTGTTCAGGAAGGAGAGATGTTTCTACAGAGCAGGAAAACGTGGTGGCAGTAGTCACTGGTGTAAGAGGAAGACAGGTTGGGAGTAAGACAGACATGCAGTATTGGGGCTGTAGTAAAAAGACATGGGGTCATTCTTTACCCACTGTAAACAGCGGTTCTCAGAGCACCTTCTTTGGTATTAGGAATAAATCAGGGATTGTTTAGAACAGGAGAGTGAGGAAGCAAACCAGAAAATATTTTAAACAGGAAAGCAGAGTTGGGAAGCGACCCTCAGAGCTGAACATGGCCCTCTTCCCAGGGAAGCACGTGCCTTGTGTAGATGGATAATACATTTTCTACACACTTATGTGAGAATATGTTCTAGAGCACCTTCCTCAAAACACAGCACACATGGAACAGAAGCGTACATTGAACACACTTAGAGCAATACACATGTATTCGACGTATAGGTCAAATACATTTAGACTGCACAGCAATATCTAAAGGTCATTTATCCACTGCACACCACACAAACTCCATGCAAAGTACTTAAAATGTTTGGCACATACAGTAAACAGTATCACAAAATAGATCTGTAAGGCAAAGCAAGGTGGTTAGTACGAAATGCAAGATATTTCCTCAATTTGAGACCAGGAAATAAGAATAATCTCTCTGCTGCATTCATTTGAACAGGACCTTGTTAAATAGCTTGAACTACGTTTTGTCACCATGGAATATTTTCCACAGAACACCAAAAAAATCAACCTCCTGGCCTCCAATTAAATTATTATCAGAGAGAAAGAACAAAGGATCTCAGGCTGCATCTCTCCCACCTGACCTCAGTTGCTTCAAAGTTAAGCATTTAGTAAAAATTAATTATTTTTGTTCCCTCTATAGTCAGTGGAGAGGCAGAGAAGCTCACCTCACCCTAAGAAAGGTGGGATTACTTGTTCACTGAGGGTGGTGCTCTCTCTTTCTCTCTATTAAATACCAAAGCATCTTAGATTACAAACCAAAATGCTTAGACAGACATCTACCCTTCTGCTGGTAGTCAGATGAAATGAAATCAATGGACATAAATCAAAATCATGTGGAGTCTCACACCTGATTAGGGTCTTACTCAACGGGGTCAACACATACAAGTGTCAAGGAATACATTAAGCAAGATGTTATACAGAGATCTATGTATGCTTCTATCCACATTCAATATTATATAGACATTTTGTTCCTTGATTGTGCAAAAAATGTCTTGCCTATTAAAAATGCACTTAAAGTGTGGGTGTTGAAGTGCACTGTCTTCCATCTGTACATTCTCCAAGAATAGAAACAGAATAGAAAAGAGTTAACACACAATCTGAGCCCATGCCTTGGGAAATTTAAAAACAAACAAACAAACAAAAACCCCTGAACTATTTCCAGTAAAACTTGTTTCATACAACGGTATTAAATTATTCTTAGGAATTTTAAACTGTGTATTAGATACTATGCTACAGAAAGGGTTGTGAACAGATATAAAGAAAAGCTCTTCTCAAAAAAATGGGTCAAGGAGGAAGGGCAATAAGAAATGCGTGCAGAAAATGGAAATCTCTGTATTATCATTTTGCTTCATGTCCACAGGCTGAAGAACCGAGTGAAAGTCCATTTTGAGTGACAGTCCTTGGGAGTAAAGTGGCTTCTCCTTATCCTCCCTGAGTGGCTCATGCTTTTTTGCTTCATTAAGTAGTTAGACTTTTTCCTGCTGTCAGCAGCATCAGTGCAGAGTGCACCAATTTACTCCAGTTTACATGCCAGACTAGAGTGCTGCCATCAGCACCAAAGATGATGGAAAAATAAATGTCACAAATCCTGTTCTTACACCACTCTAATCTTCCCTCTGCTCCAAGAGTAGCTCATGTAGGAAGAACTGATTGTGTGGAGTCTAACTCTTTCCAGTCACTGCTCCAGCTGTCAGGTATTGAGAGCAATAACGAGATGGTACAAGACAGGTCTTTAAGGAAATAAATTAAAAAAAAAAATCTCAAATCCTGAAAAGCCCTATCTTCCAGCTCTGTATTGCCTTGCAGAGAGTGCGAGCTGCCAAATCAGCCTGTGCTTCCCAGGAGACATTTTCTACAAAGACAGGAGATATTCCAGGCTTTCAGCTTCCTGCCATTGCTTCCTCCCTTCAATGCCCAACAGCTTTTGCATTTCTGTAGCAGTGCAGCTGACCCCCAAGAGGAGACTTAGTATTGAAATATCCTGTTCTCTCCTGATTAACCTGGAGAATAGTTATACAAGAAGTCAACAACACTCCTTCCCAAAAAAAAAAAAAAACATGAGGAATGAACTTGTCTAAAAAGGAAAATGAACAAAAATTACACAGGAAATCTCATTCTTCTACTACAGCACCATTTATGTGAACTAAACTAGGGAAAACATGATCTAGAGTGGAATGGGAGAGCAGCAGATGTTGTTCCAGTCTTTGTCCTTATTTTTTTTAAAAAAAAGAAAAGCCACAAGAGAGGGCAGAGGCTGAAGAGAAGTTCAGTACTACTGCCCACAGGGATTCCACCAGCCCTGAGAAATCCAAGCTGCTTCAGTGCCTGAGCTAATGATGAACTTGGCTTGTATTTACTTTGCATGCTTCCTCTTTGCTGTCCCCTTGGAAAGGACCAGCTCTGATGCTGTCGCTGGGAGGACTTCATTGTGCAACAGTAGCTCTGCTGAAGATTTGTCTCATGTTTCAGAGAAATACTGTATTTAACAGGTAAAACAACTGGAGTAGTCAACACTGTGTAGGCTGTGGTATATTAGAGGCCAGACTAGATAATCACAGTAGTTTTTTCTAAATATATGTATATATATAATCTCTGTGTTTGTATACATACATTTATATATGTGCATCCATGAGCCATGTAATCATGGAGATGAATTGCACATCTTGATCGCTCCATTCTGAGTCTGCATGTCATGCTAGTCCATGCCCTGCCTGATGGATAAATGCAGCATCCATAAGATAATATGCCACACTCCTTTTCAGTTTATCTCCCTTTTTTCCTTTGTTCTTGTAGTTCACTTGGTAAACGGCACACCCTACTTTCCTCATCTAAGTCACTCCCAGGAACTTCTTTCTCTTCCCAAAAACTTACAACATCAGGAAAGACAAGGAAGGAGAAGAAGTTGTTTTGCCAGATTGTGATCTAGGAGAAGACAGAATGTGCACAAGTATCATAGAGTATTTTAATACTGAGCCTCCCTTCTTTCGTTATTAATTCCAACCGCCCACCCACAATTGTACTTCTAGGGTTCTCACATGACTCATGACACATCTAACCAGATGATACATTAATCAAGGGAGAAAATACGTGCCAGATGCTTTACAAGTCAAAAGATAATTTGGGGAGCGCATAACAGGCAATAAGAAAGCTGTGTACCAACCATGTTAGACCAGCCTGAGAAGCCTGTCCAAATGAAAGGTAACAAAAATATACTGTCTTCTAAAGACTAGAGTTTGACATCAAATTTGACATCAGGTTATTCAAATGACATTATTCTCTCCCCAGCTATTGACCACAGAAGGCCAAGAAACAGTTTAGGATGTGAAATTCAACAGTAATACAAATATACTGTGGCCACCCACAGACACAGGACGGGAATATGTACAGTACCACCTTTCTCAGAGAAAGAAACAAAGGTTAAAAAAAAAATGTGTACAGAGTTGCATAAAACCAGCAGCAGTTATCACCACAAAAAAACTGGACATTGGATGCTTAAGGACATTTGGAAAATTCCAGCTTTCCTTTAAAAATACAGTAGAATAGTGTAATATCAGTTCAAAAGTTCTCTGAAAGCTATTAACCTCCTACCAAATCCAGTGGGTTTTTTCCCTGCTCTCCCCAAAATTATTATCTGTATCTTTCTATTATGTGTTTTCAAGTATAATTTCCTCTCTTCTGAGTAATCTCTGAACTAAAGCTCCAAATGTATGTCATAAAAGGCATCTCAATAAACAGAAAGAAGAAAAAGAAGCCTTCCCAGGAGGGATGGGAAGAAGCTGTACATTTACAGTGTCTGTTATTGACATGGCCTTTTGCAAACAAAATAGCAAGACCAGATTTATCTATTAGGAGCAAGTCATGAAGCTCGGCAATCTTTGTTTACATCTGTATGAATTCTGTCCTTGTATTTCAGGTTCAGATGTGCCTGAAAAGTCAAAGGCAAGTCCTGTCAAAATCCTTTGGACACTTTATTTGCTAGAACTGGACCCAAAACAGTATAGGGCTGAAGCTCCAGATTGGTTCAAAGTATAGCTCTCTGTGAGCAGAAACGTAATTTTGACTACGTGTGGTTTGCCACTCAACAAATACAGTTCTTAATCCCATGGAGATCCACTTCATGGTGGATCCAATAAACTCATACCTGATAACTTCCTGCCTGTTTGTTTTCTCTCCTGGTGCCGACTAAGGGACTTTTTTTTTTAACAAATATTTTGCATTCTTAAATGACTAATGACACAAAATGAGAAAAGGAAAAGACAGTTGAAAACAATTAATAGATCTGTAGTTTGAGCGTGAGCTGAGAAAGCAACTGGACTGAATATCAAAACAAAGTTCCAAATAATTCCAGTGGGGCCCAGGATTCCTCCTCCATGTTGAAAGGCCATTTAATTGATTTATCTGACTTCCAACATAATATAGGCCACAGAAGACCACTTAGAAATTCCTGCAGCAACAGAATGAGGGTTTTTTCTTGTTACGTAAGAAAATGAAATCCAGCCTAGTACTTCTAGATGTTATTTTTGGGGGGATTAGACATAAACTAGAACTCCCATATGGGGCAGTTTCAATTAATGATGATTAGACTGAATATACTTAAAAACAAAGTAATCCAGCAAGGAAGATAGTAATTGTGGATGTGGAAGGAGAGAGAGAATATTCGTGATCTTTATCTCCTCTAGTTCACAAAGTACTCCTATAATAGACTAACATCGAAAACCAACACAGTAATACCATTCTAAGTTTCCAAAATAATTCTCTCTTGAAGGTGAAGAATGGATATTTTTCCTGAACAAGAACAAGTAACTCCCAGTCTAGACTCTATTTTTAGAAAGGATCTCTAATTTTCAATCATTCCTATGAATGATTGGAAGTCTTTCAGTTAAAGGTTTCAGGTTAAGGTCTATTTCAGAGCATTGTCCCATTTTCCACACTGCTTTGGTGTTTGTCCCTTGGTTTGGGCTGCAATCACTGTTAGTCTTTATGTCAGTGGGGAGGTTACCTTGAGAGATGAACCTTTAGGACTGAAACATTTAAATGGCTTTTTGTCTTCAGATACACCATCTTCTGGCATTTTTTGACGTTTCTCAGCAGCTTCAGCCCTTCTCCTTTCAATTTCTTCCTTCATCCTCCTTTTTTCCTCCTTAAAAAAAAAAAATAGGAATGGTCACTTATTCTTTCAAAACTACATCACCATTACAGGGCTTTGCAGTCCTACAAACATTTGCCAAATTTTCTGAGAACAGATTTTTTATACCAGTCAAAAAAGTTCAGTGACCTATCTGAAATCTAGCAACGTATTGCTGCTAATCCATCACAGCGTTAAGGAAGCAGGGAAGGCAGCTCATCTGTGCTGCTTTACTGTCTCCTCACAGTGAGGCCAGTGGATTCATTGCCATATAGTGCCACTTAAAGAAAAAAAAAAGCACATTTTTTTATATATATATATATATATAAAATCAAATTCAGTTTATCTGTATCCTCATGTATCATCTTTGTACTGTTCTTCTGTCTATCTACTCTAGCACTTGTTGTGCCAAGGTTAATACTTCACAAGGAAAAATCAATAGGTACCCAAAAAAGTGAAGATTAAATGCTTACAGTTTTCCCTTCAAAGAGGTAACACGAGTTTTTACTTCATAAGCTACAAGTCAAACCAGAGCCCTCAAAGTACAACCATTGTGAGCGCTGGGCAGCAGGGTCTGACCAGCAAGGTAGTGTGCAATCTCAGCATCTACTGAGTTCTACTGTAAGGAGCTTAGTATATGAAAGCAATTGGCATTCAGCTGCCAAACACTATTATTATTCATCTACCATTTGTTTTCCAAACAACTAAGATTCCTAAATGATGCACCAGAGATTTGGAAATTCTATTTAGAGAGTCCCTTGGCAGAAGAAGTACAAGCAAACTCTCTGCTTGGGTACTCAATATTTAAATAGACAAGAATATCTTCCTAATGAGATCTAGCCCATCATAACTACATATAACATTAGCATTCCAGTTCATCGGCAGCAGATGAGTTTCGACACATGCTTTGTGATTCAATTTGTGTAATGTCAAAAAGACATCCCAAATAAATTAAGAACTCTGTGGCTATAACACTGCCCCCAACTTTTTGCATCCCCAAGAAGATAAGAAATTCACAACTGTTGCAGATTAAATCCTGACTTGTGAAGACATTTATTAGAGCCCTGTCTTTATTTATATATTTATGTTTTTATTTATTAGAGGCGAGAACTGTAACATTTCCTTCTAGCCTGAATGACTGCATGTTTTACCTCGGGTCCTCACTAGACCATCTATGTGATGTGGTCACTTGCTATCAAATATGGCACACTTCTAGTTAAATCTGAAGGTTGGAAAACAGGGTTATTTTAATGCTGGGTAGGAGATTTCAAATCAAGGTCTGTTGTGACAGACCATTTCCTGACAGACACTGAGAAACAGTGATGCCCAGAAGGGCACACAATCCAGAGGGTCCAGATAAAGGGTACAATTTGAAGCAACATCACAGCAGCAATTCCCCACACAACAACATCAGATCCAAGAAGGAGTAGCACACTTTGGCCTGTATGCTTGGGTTTGTTCTTGCCTTCCTCATTGCATATGCTCCTTCCTCACCTATGAGCCAGTCTCCTGTGGCCTCATTCTGCCTTTTTGTTAAATACAGACCCATCAACCTCTAGCCCCATCAACTTCTTTACCTGAAAGTGTCTGTGCAGACACTACTGAAAGGACCCATAAAAGCACGCAAAGAGCCATCAAATACTGCAAAGAGCCATCAACTACTGCAAGGCCAGTGGAAGTAAAGTAGCAACAACGCGGGAATAGAACCAGAGTCAAATACTTCATATTTTACACTTACCTCCTCTCTGGCTTTTCTCTCAGCCTCCTCCTGCTTCTTCTTCTGCTCTTCTTCCTCCAGGATTTTCCGGCGCTCCTCCCGCCTTTTCTTCAGTTCATCCAGCTCTGCTGCTGCCTCCTGCTGCTTCTCCTTCAGCTTCTCAAAATCCTCATTCTCACCTCGGCGACGGCGCTGATCGACCTGAGACCCAAGCTTCGCTTCCTCGGCATTTGCTGTCCCTTTCAAATTGGAGCGGCTGGGAAAGAAATGAAAGAGAAGGTGATGCACCATGGGTTTTCGCTTCCTGGCCAGAGCCACCTGCTGCCATGTGCTCACCAGCAACATGAGAGCCTGGCACTCAAAGATACTGCCTTATAAGACCTTTTGCTCCTTGCAAACTAGGATAGACCCAGAACATTTTCATCAGGAATTGGTAGGCTGCTACAAAAAGCACCTCTCCCATCTGCTGCCAGTGAAGAAGGAGTCTCTCGTGTTTGTGTGCACAGGAGCTGTACCACCCTCCCTGGGAACTCAAGCAACCTCCATTTTTAAGAGAATTCATTAAACTGCGCTTGAAATATCTAACATCTCATGTAACTTCAGGAAGAGGTATCGTATCTCATCAGCTTCTCTATGGTTCACAGTAAACTGTTAAAGTTGCACATCTCTGCTCTGCTGTTTGCGTACAGAGGAAACACTTTCAAAAGCATATTATACTTCATACAGAAAACAAAGCAATGGAAAGCCATAATTAATTCCTCCCTGTTGATTTTAAATGAGATAAATTTACATATAAAAACCTCGTAGCAAAAATATTGTGCTATGTTCTGTATAATAAAAGATAACACTGATCCTTTGCTTTCAAAGGTAATTATTTTTTGTAAACCCTCTAGAAAAAGACAAGCATCTCTGGGAACGGAACAAATTCCTTGACTTGAGGAAAACAGGACACAAGAGGCGACATAATCTTACAGTTCCAACAGTGTTTTAAAAACCTAAAGAAGTTCCTATCTCATCTCTAACACCTATCACTAACTCTCTCAGCCTGTACGAACAGGAAGGTTCATCAGATCTTTTGCTGACATTTTCCAGGGGACTTTTTATTAAGGAACTGCAAATTATTTATTAACGACAACTTTCCACAAGAGAGAAGCAGAAGTTTTCTCACTAGCTGTAATATGTAAGAGAGAAAGAATAAATAAATAAATAAATAAATAAAAATAAAAAGCCCAAACCCTCAAAAAATTTGCATAGGTGAAGTGCATACTTTCAACAGAGTCAGATAGCATCACCTAGTTAAACAATTGCTACACCAGTGTTTAGACAAATGTCTGCTCTCTGAGTGCATTTAATGTTACTGTTGACAAGGAGAGAGGTACCTAAGAGGTATCAGTGTGTTATCCACAACAGACAGAAAGGGAATGTACTTATGGAATTTTTCATTCATGACTAATGCAACCAGAGTGTTGCAGAACAGAATACCACAAGATGGCACATATCAAGTGTTCCAGCAACAACAATAAATGTTAGAGACAATCAGATTAGAGATGACAACATGAAGAACAAATATAATATAAATTTGCAATCCGGTGAATCACACCCAATCCTGCAAGGCTGCTCTTCATTCAGATGCACCAGATTTAAGGCCAGGCTGGATGAGGCTTTGAGCAACCTGGTCTAGTGGAAGGTGTCCCTGTTGATGGCAGGGGGGGTGGAACTGGATGAGCTTTAAGGTCCCTTCCAATCCAAACTATTCTATGATAGATGCCTCATCAAGGTGGAGTTAACCATATAAAACAGGCTGTAGGACCAGAGCTGAATTATCTGTGGTTTCAATACCACAACAGAATCTCCTAGCACACAGACTGTGCACTCACATGATCTTACCAAATTAGATGAAATTTGGTTCTAGCACAACATGCAGGATTTAGGAAATGTACCATTAAAAAACATATAACAAAATAACATAACTAAACTGATGCTATTATGTGAATTCACTTGCTGTACTTCATCTGTGCAATTTTGGGGCCTACAAGAAAGCTGGGGAAGGACTTTTTATAAGGGCAGCCAGTGATAGAACAAGGGGAAATGGCTTTAAACTGGAAGAGGGTGGGTTTAGATTAGATATTAGGAAGAAATTCTTTATTGTGCAGTTGATGAGACACTGGAACAGGTCACCCAAGAAAGTTGTGGCTGCTCCTCTCTGGAAGTGTTGAAGGCCAGGTTGGATGAGGCTTTGAGCAACCTGGTCTAGTGGAAGGTGTCCCTGCTGATGGCAGGGGGGTTGGAACTGGATGAGCTTTAAGGTCCCTTCCAACCCAAACCATTCTGTGATTCAATGATTCTAAGTTCAACACTAAAATAGTAGGACCTGGCCCTTATTTTGCAATGTGTTTACTTGGTTTTAGAAAGTCTTTTCTACACAAGAGTGTAACATTACAAAGCATCCCAGAGGTCTATGAATGTATGTACCCTCACTACATTCTCCCACAGGATTTTCTAACCTAGAGTTACAAGTACATAATATGTATTTCCCTAATATCTCCTTATGGCAATCCTTTTTTGTTCCAGGCCCTATTCCTGAATGTATTTTTGCAGTGGGATCATTTAAACCATGAAAATAGAACCACAAGATCACATTCCATCATAAGCATCAAGTTAATGTAAATGGCCATGAACAAGGGCTTGCATCAGGTTGTGATGTCTAATTGAAGAAAGGAATTCATGCTTTTTAAATGAAAAATACATATACAATTAACTAAGGCATTTTGAGAAAACGTTGGAAACTTTATTTGAAATTTCATTTAGTCCATTCTAAAATAAAGTGAGGACCAATACCTGAGGTATGATTTTGGATGTCCAGCCTGAAATACCTCTGATTCAGTTTGCAGAGGTACGGAGAACCCAAAATGTTCTTTTTTGGAAAACCCAAAAATTTCCTGAAAGCCTCTAAAAGGCACTAAGTATTTCTAAGGATCCAGTGCATCTATTCTGCACGGGCCATGAGGAATACCTGGCTATTTTAAGGCTCTCCTCCTTCATTGCAATGTTGTAGGCTCTATAGCAAACATCCCAGGAGCCTCACTGAATTATTTTATTTTATTTTATTTTATTTTATTTTATTTTATTTTATTTTATTTTTGCCTGTCAGTCTCTGAAGTCTATCTTGCCAGTCCACCCAGACCTGCAAGCTGCAGGTCCAAAGAAGATGCAAGTCACTTCTGATAGACATAGTGATATCCCCAGTAAGGGCAAATATTCAGCCTTCAGAATTAAGAGAACTAAGAACATAGCATTTGCCAAGATTCTCTTGATAAATAGCCACTCTGTTTTATATCAGCACAGAAGAAAGGTTAGTCCTTAGTGACTGCAGTGCTCAATGAAATTAACAGCTACTCTCAGCTTTGAACTGATAAAAGCCAAAGGCAGAATCTAGTCTTAACATTTTTGTTTGGAGACCTCAGGTGACTATTTTGTCCTCCTTACAAAGATGCACATTTAAATAGTTAGCTTATTTTATTCTCATGCAGTTTACAGGACTTCCCCTACTGATTCTGCATAATCTGAAACAGCAAACAATAACCTGGCAGTAACTCTCCTTATTTTCCTTCACCTCCCAAACTCCTCTGTTTTCAACAGATTCTGGGAATCTCTGTTTCCTACTGTCAACATCGAGATGCTGGGTGGAGGAAGAGTTTCGAAAACACCTCTTTGGTGCTAAGAAATGAAGTTGGTTGCCACCTTTCAGACAAGGAGGAAAAGCAAAGAAGTGATATGTTGGAGCCAAAAATGTAAGAACAATGTGGAAAAAACCCATGTTACATCATATTTAGGACTTTTGCAGTCCTGTTAGGGGAATAGGGAGGAAGGCAGGTGGCGGTAGATGGGAAGGGAAAGCCATAAAATGGGTTTTTATTCAGTATTTCTCTTACTGACTGACATAGATAAAAAAGACACAGATAAGATTTTCCTTTAGCTTCCACTGCCCTATTTTATTTTCAACCCTCACCACTGAGAGTTAGCCAAGTTACATGCTTCCTAACTAGTATCTGATAAGTTCATGTAAAAACAAGAAGATAGCTCCAAATAAAGCCTAACAATGTGGGGGCAGTTGGCTAGAAAATAAGCCAAAAGCCTTAATTCATACCTATCAACCCAATGAATACTAGAGCCTCTGCTGATGTTGCCAACCCAAATCTTCTACTCAGCTGATAAAAGGCTATTAAACAGGCTTCTTCCCACATTTGGGAAATAGTAGAAGAAAAACAGAGAAAGAATAAAAGGAGTGGAAACTCAGAACTACATGTTGCCACTAAGGCCTGTCTCCCACAGGAAGTAAAACAAATGAAAACACAACAGAAATATTTTTAGAAAACCATTCTCATTTTACTGATGATGTGACCCAAGTCATGGAGCAGGACAGCTCTGAGCAAGGCTGGTTCCTGCTATTCCATCTCCATCTCTGTCTTTTGGCCTTAAGTCAGGGTGTCTCCAGGGACTTTTGAGCCTCATTTTATTTTGAGAAAGTTTGTTTTTCCCGGAAGAATCATGAGGGGAATGCTGAGATACAACAGCAAATCCCATCTGCCATGCACAGATTTCTCAAAGTGCCTGGAGACCTTAACCTTTTCTTTGCCTGTGTCAATGTAAAACAGGAAGAGAGGTGCAGAAGGAAACAAATTTAGATTTGTCACCTCTACATTTCTGGTTTCCTGCTAAAAGGAAGAACTTGTGCTCTGCTTCATCTATCTGCTCCTTTTAGCAGGCAGAATCATTTTTTTTAATAAACTTTTCACTAGAAACTTCTTGTTTTCACTGAATTTCCCAATATAGTCATAAGGCAAATATTTCCTTGAAAAGATAATTAAAAATCAAACTGTGATACAGCTTATAAAAAGACAAAAAAATCAGAACATTTTGGCTGATGAAAACAGGAGAGGTTTTCACCTAACTGAAAAATCACTTTTATAGAGAAGCCATTAATTTCAAGGTTTGTCTTGAAATCAGGAGAGAACGCCCCCCTGCTCCATTATAACATAAGCAAGCTCAATGCTCACTTGGAACTTACCCAAAAGCATTCTCAGCAGGTTTAAGTTTCGGGACAGCGAGTTCACGTTCTCCATTCTGTGCCTTTTGTTCAGCAACTCCCCTCTTACGATCCCAGATACTTTTCATTTCATCTCTGGGTGCTTTTCCTTTATCCTTGTCATCTTTTACCTGCTCAGGAGACACCATAAATCATAGAACAAAAACAAGAAGCAAAACAAAACAAAAAAGAAGTCACAATGAGGCATTCTAATAACACCTGAGGAACACAGATTTCTTGGTACTAATGATTAACTAAGCAACTATCTTCAAAATGCTTATGTGATTTACGGCAGAAGTAGTCTGTAAAGCTCTAAACTACAACCAACTAGCACTCTACTATCCTGATCTGAATTCAAGATTAAAATATCTTAAATAAAATTATCAGTCTTCTATGAAAGTTTGTTGCAGCCATGGGACTATGCTACCACATTGCTTCATTCTGCAACTGCACCCCACTGAGGCACCCCAATCTTCTTCCCTCCCACTGCAGCATCATTCACCTGTTGCCTATTAAGATTCTGGCTTGCAAATTCTTTGGGACTAGGTTTGTTGATACTTTTTGGTACAAGTTTTAGGGAATAGGAGCAATAAAAATAACACATAACCTTCACCAACTGTCAGGTTTGCTTGACAAAGGTCACTCTCTTTCCAGTGTTGTACCAGGTGGATACTTCAGTATTGCAAGGATAACAGCCAAAATATAAAATTATCTTTACATCAGAGTAAAACTTCATCTGACAAAAATCGCAATCCTACCATGGATAGGACATGAATAGTTACTCCTATGAAGAAGTGACTATTCTCTCTGGAAACAGTAGAATAAAAATTCCCTCTATCCTTACAAAGCTTTTTCCTATAATTTTTAATAGTAAACAAGCATATTTAGTGCATGGATTTCACTCTCCAGTATCCCTTCAGAGTTATGAGCTTGAAGTATTTATCAATACTGCAGATGGCTTGATTCCAGCACACTGATTCATAGCTAGATGTTGATAAGAGGAGGAGGATATGGACTGATTTAAGTTCTCTGTCCTCAAGTACAATTATTCCCACTCAGTTAATCTACCAGCCTAAATAAACTTCCAACAGCAGTAGATGAAACACCTCCAAAATATTTTCTTTTTAATTTTTTTTCCAACTATACCATGTTGGAAGAAGATTCTATCTGGCAAGCAAAAAATATCTTCTGTGAAAAATGCATATAAAGGCTTTTAGAAAAAAAAAAAACCAAAAAACAAACTTTTGCCCCTTGGAAGCCTGTTGCCATCTCATTTACTAATTGGAAAGAAAAAGAACTTCCATAACAGTCCTGTGTACAATACACTGCTTTTTCATTGCAAGCTGCACCTTGAAATAAAGAACTAATACACACACCCACCCCCAAATCAAATCAAATTTCTATCCTTCCTCATCAGTGAAGAGCTTCTGGAGATGTAATTTCTTTAACAATAAAGGATTAGTCTTCAAAGTAAAAATCCAACCCAAGGCATTGTATTAAGCTGCTGAGTGAAGTCCCAAAATCAGCCTTTGACTCTACCTGAGGCCAGTTTCCTTGCTTACAAAAACTGCTATGATGGACAATGCCAAAGTGGCACGCACTACAAGCGAGTACTGGGTGGTTAAACTACTCGAGCAAATTTGCCACTATTGAGGGATGCTGGACACAACCCACAGAGGCATTTGTTCCATCCTGGGAGCAGGCAGCATCTGTGCAGACTTTCCCCACTCACTCCTGCCAACGGGTTTTAGCCACGACCTGGCCAAAGTGCCCTGATGGACAAGAGGGAAGTTCAGTTTCCATGACTGTGCATTCTTTGGCCATGATGCTCTCACTGGGAGCAAACAAGGCCATTATTACTAGCAGCCTCAAGGAATGGCTTTCTCTTTTCTAGGAGCCAGGCTGAGACAACCAGAGCTATTCACTGAGCCTAATGAATGCCATCAGACACTAACATCTTTTGGGTGCTCTCAGATCAGTGCAAGATCGTAGCTAGTGATCATATTCACAGCAAAAACCTCTGGTGCCTGTCAGCGATCTCCTAACCCTTCAGTCCCAGCCAGGGCGATACTGAAACCGGCGATGTTGATTGTTGCAAGATTTCACATGCCAGGATGTCTGTGTTGGGATTTTGAGAGCATAGGATTTCCTTTACTGAGATTTTCATCAAGACCTTCCCAAGTCTCATTAAAAAGCCAATACTTCCAGATGCCTGATATATTGAAGGCCACTGGGGAGGATCATATCTCTTACATCTTAATTGGAATCGCTGAGAAAACTAATAGTAAAACAATATCGTTTAAAAATTAACATGTTAGGAAATAATATTTCAGAAGCCAGTAGGATTTATGGTAATGTGACTGCATTTGAGAAAACCATTAATACAGCTTGGCCTCTTTATTTAAAAAGATGATAAAACAAGATATCACAGAAACATTGCACAGCTTTTGGGCCCAATCCTTCTCCTACAAATTTTAATGCCAGAACAGAGATTGATTAGCACAGAAGCAGAAACCATCATGTCCTGTTTCAAAGGCAGGCAACAGAAAAAGTACTTCCCCTCGTCTCAGTGCTTCCATAAATTAAAGGCTAATTCAGTTTCTGCTGCATTCAGTAAAAAGGACTATACTGACTCCAGTTGGAGTAGACAGTTGGTATCACCTGAACTGAAAACAGGTCAAATGCTCTCACAAACCTCGACCATCAAGTCAAGACAGAACATGACCAAAAGCACATTTAGAGAATTTCCAGCTTTATTAGTTTATATTTCAATCTTTCTCTACACTGCTTCTTTCCTGTTAGAGTGTTATGCTCGTATTAGAGAGCTGAGGTTTCTCAGTTACTGAGGTTGGGGCCATTTGGCAAGTTTGATTCCTTATTTGGGCTCAGTTACTTGGTGACTTAAAAGCTGTGGGCATCTGGACCTAGGGCTTCCCTCTCAGAGCCAACTACCATACCCAAATACCATGAGAAAAGCAACTGCTGTGGCATGTCTAGCCAAACTGGAAGCAGGAAATACCAGGAGTCTCACATCATGAGAAAGCTTGTTCTTATGAACTTTCCAGGCCACTTTTGAGAACCAAAAATTGTGGGGAAGTTCAGAAAAGGAGACAGATTTTGCTTGCTAATTTGGTCAAAACCTGAACTTTGAGGGCCAGATTTTGTTCTCACTAAGAAAGGACATGTGCTTGTGTCGCACCACTGCAAAAGCAAAATCTAATTACATAGATATACTTTATCCCTTTAGGTTCTTCTTCATGCTATACTGCCATCCTCTTAACTGCACGTATGGTTCAGAAATATGCCTCATTGAATTTGTATGTCCTTGAGCAGAGATGGGAGCCTGATCTTGACTTGGTTTGGAGTCAGACTGTCAATTTTTTCTTCACAAGCCAAGAAGCAACAACTGAGATTTTCAAAACTGAGCAAAACACTTTGAATGCTCATCTTAATACACAAGCAAAAGATTTACCTCTTGGTAGATGGGTACTCAGCATTACACTAAAAGTGTACTTCCTCTTAAATTGTCTCAGCTTGAGCATCCAAAAATGGAAGCACTAAAACTGCAACTCACTTTTAAAAGTCTTACCCATTTCCTAGAACAATCTAGCCCTGTGGCTATGGTTTAAACGCACGATGAGAGCTTCAGTGAAAATTGACTGAGCTCCACATAAATGCAAACAGGACAATTATGGCTCAAGTCCCCCCCTAAATCAGTATTTGTGGTCAGTTACAGCGTCCTTTTTACATTTACTTCTAATATTCACAGATTGTGTGCAACAGTGAATATTACAAGCCAGCTCTGTCTTACAAAGAGCTCTCAATATAATCCATTCCTTATTTTTTGTGCAGCGCTTTCCTCTGCTTTCACTATCAGGTTAATTTAGAGTAGTGATTAGCATTTCTAGTGCACTTTCTGAAGCATCTCCATTAGGTCTCATTTAACCCTTCCCCTTTCTACAGTAACTTATTCTAGTATTGCCAATCTCTCTCCCTGTTCATTAGGAACGTTTCTTCCAACCATCTTCATCATTTCATTTGCCTTTTCAATCTCACATGTACCTTACTCAAAATACGATACCTTGGATGATCAAACCAAGCAGTTGGACATAAAAACTTGTGGCATGATTTGCTTTCATCACTTTCTGAGGGAGAGCTAAGCATCTACAGTATGTTTTTTGAATTAATCCAAAAGCTAAGGACCCTGGACCGGACCCTCTAAAACCCTCAATGCTTCCAAGCAGCTGGACAGGCAGTAAGTTGCTTGTTACTAGATCTCTGTGCTGTGGCTTCCTTTAAGCCACACAGACTTGGCTGAACCCAAATAAGTCCAAACCTCTACAGCCCTGTCCAGTCTCAATGTCTGATTAGGATCCAGGGGTATTTTGACACCTGCTGCACGGAAACCAAAAGCACAGTTGCTACACAACCTTGAACATGGTTCCCTGTGTCCAGCTGTAACCTGAAGAGTAAATGGTCCCCAAATCTTTCCTACTTACCATACAGTAAAACACCATGGCACCAGCTCCTGTGTTTACAGTGGAAATGCAATGCAGTAAATTTTGTAGATTTTATCTTTAAAACAAAAGAAGAATCTTGTGTACTCACAGTTTATATCATGGGGCATTGCAGTTTGGGGGAAAATCATTAGTTAAGGCAGTCAGGTAGCCAAAAGGACTAGATTATTATTTATTATTATTATCATAAGAGTAGGTCTCAGTCATAGGGAAGAAGCTCACAGTAAAGTGGGAGGAAACCAGGGAAGGATGATTAGTTGACATAGTCCTGAAAAATTCATCCCTAGGGTGAAAACCATCCTTGCATTATTGACCGCTCTGAGTTTCCTGAAATGTTTATTCTAAGACAAACATGACTTGGTTCTAAAGCCCCCAAAGAACAAAATACTTAAGCATTTACTTCTTTTTAAGCACATAAGTAGCTTCATCCCTATTTATTTCAGCAGGATTACCCGTGTTCTTGAAGTGAAGCACATGCTTAAGTACTTTGCTGAACAAGCAACTTTCAGTTATAGGTCCCTTATTTATTTTTCTTATCTTGAGTTTCCTTATAACATCTGAATCAACAGTTTACAAGTTACCTGATCTTTTTGGGAGGTAGGTCGAAGCTTCTCATCTGGTAACTTTTCCTTTTTAGCTTCCACTTTAACCTCTTTTTCTTCCCCCTTTGTTTTTGGGTTTTTAATAATTTGGGGTTTTAATACAAAAACATCACATCTGTTTGCACTTCTGTTTCTCCACACTGTGTTCACATACCAGTCCTGTGTGCAGCCACATCTCCATCACACGCTGCTGTGCCCACATCTCCGTGTGCAGTTGTGCTCCCTCCACCCTTTCCAAACTCTCCCATTCCCCATCTGGTCCTCTCCCTTGCATGGCATCATGCTCACATATCCCAGCAGAGAGCCCTCTCTTGTGATTGCATTCAACACACACGATCCTCACACAGTTTACCAGGTGCTCATAATATTTTGTGCCAAGATGTGTCTGCCTCCACCTCACGTGTTACTGCATTTGTAGCAGCTGACAATAAAAAGACAGCAAAAAAACATGCAGAGGTCTGACCATGCAAGGTTTTCTTTGAACAATGGAGTGTGGTTAGTTATGTTGTGCACTGCATTATTGGTAAGCAGAAGTTAGGAGCTTTATTTTTAAAAAGAGAGAGCAAGAGAGAGAGCATGAGTATTAGTCATTTCAATGCAGGAACAGATCTGTGAGAAATTTCCAATTAAATCTTTTTTTTTTTTTTTTTTCTTGCATTACATTTCTCAAACCACAGGTGTCTTATTTTGGTGCAAAATGTTTACTGTACCTTTTTTCTTAGGAAAGCTGCTTGAGGTTTTTCCTCTTGGACTTTCTTCTCTTTTACCTGTTTATCTTCTAATTTCTTTTCTTCCATCTTTTGTTTTTCCTTTAATTTCTCTGCTTCTAGCTTAGCCTTTTCCTCAGCTGCCCTCTTTTCCTCTTCTGCTTTAGCCTTTGCTCTTTCCTCAGCTGCCCTCTTCTCCTCTTCTGCTTTAGCCTTTGCTCTTTCCTCAGCTGCCTTCTTTTCTTCTGCTTTAGCTCTCTCTCTTTCCTCAGCTGCCCTCTTCTCCTCTTCTGCCTTAGCCCTCTCTCTTTCCTCAGCTGCCCTCTTCTCCTCCTCTGCTTTCTGTTTTTCCTCAGCTGCCTTCTTTTCTTCCTCTGCTTTTAACCTCTCCCTTTCTTCTGCCTCAAGTTTCTCCCTTTCTTCTGCTTTCTTCCTTTCTTCCTCATCCCTAAGTTTCTCTTTATCTACAGCATCAGTTATACTCTGCTCCCCTTCCAGCACAGCATTTGTATCATTCTCTGCTTTGTGTTCCTCTGCATTTATACCTAGATTTTTTGTTTCTACTCCCTCTTCTTTATCTGTGGATTTTTCTGCTGTCACATCTACCTGATTTTCCTCTACAGGGACCTCCTTTGGTTTCTCCTCTTGTACCTCCTCGGCTTTTTCTTCTTTTTTTTCTTCTTCTTCCCCATCTTGCCTCCAGTTGTTCTTTTGGTACGATTTGGTAACTGCATCCGTTTCCTCAATCTCATAGCGACCTCGGCGTGTTTCAGCCTTTTCCTCTTTCTCCGTTGTCTCATTTTCTTCCACATTGTTTACTTCTCTCCTGCTGGGCAGTGACAAGCTCCCATCTGTGATCGTGGGGTCAAATTCCTTTTGACGTTCCAGGGCCTCCTGTAGACGTTTCTGGCGTCTCTCCTCCCGTCTTGCCAGTCTCTCCAACAATGCAGCTTCGTCATCTGTTCCCCTTGTACGCTTGCTTTCTTCTTCTCCCACACTACATAAAAGTGACAATTTTGCATTAAAAAAAACCCAACAACTTTCTAACAATGTATGTGCTTAGCTGTTTCAAGAAAAAAAAAAGCTTGCTGTAACATCACAGAATCATAGTGGTTGGAAAAGACCTTTAAGATCATTGAGTCTAACCATGAACCCAACATTACCATTTCCACTTCTAAACCATGCCCCTAAGCACCTTATCTACCCATCTTTTAAATCCCACCAGGGAAGGTGACTCCACCACCTCCCTGGGCAGCCTGTTCCAATGCTTGACAACCCTTTCAGTGAAGAAGTTTTTCCTCATATCCAATTTAAACCTCCCCTGGCACAATTTGAGGCCATTTCCTCTCATTCTATTGCTTGTTACCTAGGAGAAGAAACTGACACCCCCCTCTCTACACCATCCTTTCTGGTAGTTGTAGAGAGCAATAAGGTCTCCCCTCTGCCATCATTCCATGGTTTGAAAACACAACAGCTTGATTACTCCAAAATTTAGCAAAATGGTTCCGGGAATTAATTTTGGCATTTCTACACATATAGGAATGTGCTATTTCAGAATGTCAGAGCCTGGAAACGTTTCCTTCTAGGAAGCTACAACAGACACTGAAGTCCCCAGGAGTCTTATTGACCTCAGTAAGCACTGGAACGGTCCCTGATGCTTGGAGCAGTAGAAACATGAACAGCCCTGAAAAATTCATCCTCCACCTCTGCATCCAAATACTTGGAAGACCATAGCTTGCCTTAAGGTCCCCTTCAGCTTTGCCTGATGCATACATGTCTTATGCATGAGTCTTCACACCAGGCAAAATTCTTGAAGTTGCTACACAAATAAGACACTTTCTGACTTCAGTGAACTTCTCTAGCAACAAGAAGCTACTATTGTTCAGCAACAACATCCACAGATAAAGTCCATAATGGGATAGCCTGGCAACTAAGGGTGCAGTGAGGTTGTGATTGCCTGTACAGGGACATTAATCTGTTAGAAAATAGAGTGAGGAGAGCACCTAACTTAAGATATGCTACTCAACACCTGTAGGTATCAGGACTGGATCTCATGCTCAGTCCCTGGATGTTGACTCCTTCATAATTCAGCTGTTTAATTATCTTATGTGCAGGTTTCTTCCTTCTTTCTAGCTTTCCCCCTCTCCCCCTCTATTGGGGGAAAAGATTATGACCTACAATCAGAAATGTTGCTGTTTTCCTCTCTATATCCATTCACCTTGTCTTTAATGCAATGCTACTTGTGCATAGTACCTATTAGCTTGATATCACAATGTTTATTTCTGGTCTCTTCTATCAACTGTGTTATGGATACTGGAAACCTGAATATATTATTTGTGACTATGTGAAACTGAACAAATGAGGGACAGACTGGAAGGCCAGTTCTGTCCACTCAGCTTGTGACAAGTGGTGCCACCCCACAACCTGTTCTGCTGTTTACAGCTGTATGACTCCAACAATGTCAGATGAGGGCTAAGGTCTAGTACTCACACCCAGCACCTTGCCAGCATGTCTCAGATACAACTTGAGGCCTGGAGCCCATCAATCCCTTGTGCCATGGCCCCATGGAACCATGGCCCTTATAAAACAGGACAAAAGATGTGGAGGTTTGTGAGGCCAGAAGCAGTCATGCCTGAGGGAATTAGACAGTAGGATGCATCAGAGGTATTTCCCTCCATGAGCTCCAGCTGAATTACCCCACAGACAGCCCTGAGGACACCCTAGGAATAGGTGAAGAGCATGGCCTCAAGCCCAGCTTCAGTGATGCTCCCACCCCACTGTGTAGACAGCAGCCAGAGGCGCTCCTCACAGTGTTAGGCTCTCTTCAGAGCAAGGATGGCCAAACCTGGTGCTTAAAATTTAAGTAGCAAAACAGACCTCTTCAAGACAATCTCTAAACAAAAATTACTGTTGACCTGTCAGTAAACAACATCAGATGTTTACCTGTTTTGGGCATTAACTTCTGATTTCTCTGTTACTTCTCCTGATAGATCATCATCTTTTTGCCGCAGCCTTTCCTGTCGAGCCCGTCGGCGACGTTCTCTGGCGGCTTCTTCCTCATCGTCATCGTTTCTCTGGTAGGACAGCCTGCAAGAAAGAGAACATTAGGGATAAGGAAACAAAAGGACTATAGTATATAGGACACTGTGACTGAAAAATTCCAAAAAGCAGATGATCAGAGCACAGTAAGCATGGCTGCAGTGGCTGCTCCACATGCTGTTTCAAAAATAAGCTGTCAAGTTGAGATGCATAATTTCAAAGCTTGGGTTTGTTTCCTTTCAGAAATGAACTCGACAAAATAGTCATAGTGAAGGCAGCAGCCACATCACACTGTCAGTAAAGACCATAAAAGCCCGGCTCTGTAGCCAAACATCCTGCTAGACTGCACCATGAACCTGCCAGAATGCACACAACAACCTTTGAACAGACTATGGCTCAAGCCCACTTAACTGAAACTGGACAAGCAGCTCTTCATTAGCCTCCTTTAAATATAACATGCTTAAAATGGTAACAATATTCTAAAATTGAAAGACGAGAAAGCAGGGAGACACAAATATGACAACAGCTCTCAGTGCTCAATTCTGAGTGCCAAACATCTGACACCTACAAAAATTTTGGTCAGCCCAGAACTCTGCCAGGCCAAATCACACAAGATCAGTGCTGTGATGAAAGCCTACAGCTGAGAACCCATTGCCTTCATCTAACCCAACAGATGACTACATTTAGTTTCATCCTACTTGAAAAGGAAAGCAAGACATTACAATCCTAACAATCCCGTGGCCCATTCAAATCTTTGCTGAGGTGCATTATTACTGGGTGAGATAAAGGGAAAGGCCTGCATTCCTCTTATCTTTATGTGCTGGGAAAGTGAAATAAGAAGTTAACTCTTGCCAGACACAGTTAAGATACTCATTTATGTTGCTTCTAGCAATGGCCTGATACGTGACGGCTAAGATGTCACCTCTCTTTATGTAGTCACCCATTTAAGTTAGCTGTACAGCAATGGACATAGAGAAAAAAAGAGCTCTGCACTGAGTAAAAAGAAGAACAGTTAAAGCTTGAATTTCAAGGGATATTTTAACATTAAAAGCAACTAAAACATTTTGATTTAGTCATTAATTGGAATCTTTGGGTTCCAGCCCCACCCATCACCTTGTTCTAGTACTGCTTTTCTCCTC
>NW_010304488.1:17523-26258 GCF_000700745.2 Antrostomus carolinensis | reverse complement strand
AGAAACCAAATTATCCCATTTTTTCCTTTAAAAATTAAAAATGGAAGTCAAAAACCCAACATGGTTGGTTGAGCCACTTGCCAGACCTGGAACAGCATTTTCATCTTCTGCAACTTTTATTGACCCCAGTGCACTGAAGGATTTGATTTGCTACTTTCATGCTCCACTTCATGAGCTTGCAACCTTTTCTTTGTAGAAACAGCAACTCTCAATGAGGGTGAAAACTAAGAGCAGCATGGTCATGAAGGATCACAGTAGGGAGAAGAGGAAGAAAGGAAGGAGACAAATTAAAAGCACTAGAGGTGACACAGGGAAGGCAAGGAAAAACACTTCCTGTCATTTGTAAGCAATTTAAAGGGGGAATCAACATTTAATTTAGGTCTAGAAAAGAAAGCATATGAATACAATCATAAACCAACGGGGCCTTTAATTTGCAGAAGAAAGAGACTCTCTCTGGAATAAAACTGCATTAGCAAACTGACCACAGAAAGCCCACTTGTTAGTAAGATGTTCTGTCTGCAAGAAGCCTATGATCTTTTTAGCTCTGAAGTCCAAATGCAGGGCCACAGGAGAGGGCATGCTGCTCTTAGCCTGGGGCAGCTGGATAATGGCCATGACTGAGTCAATTCCCAGTGCCTATGGCTCAGGATTTGTCTTTGCAGAGGAAAATGAAATAGTTTCTCCTTCTCTGTGTATCCACATAGAACACTCCTACTCAGCAAGGGGAACCGCTTTTAAAAGCCTCCTTAAAATGACTTTTTAAAACCACCAGTTCCTCAGAAAACTCAAAAAGGGAAAAGAAAAAAAAAAATTCCCAAAGGAAAAAACTCCCACCAAATGGGGCCCATTAAATAAGTCAAATGAAAACAGATATGTATTTCCTGTCCTTGGACACTTATCACATAGACCATCTGTTAAGAAAGCTAACGGTCTTTCTCAATATCCTTTTAAGTATATCCACTGCCTCACACTGCATATCACAGCAGTTTCCTACAGCGAGTAAGTACACCAGATATGGGCTCCACCCATAAGGATCACCTTAAGTATTCAATTCTGTTCACCATCACAGGCGTATGAAACATCCTCAATAATCTGGAAACAGTCATATCAACTACTAATAGCAGTATTTAATAGATCTGTGTCATATATTCTTTACAATTATTTGAACACTACTTCTCAGATTGTACTTCTACAAGCTGTTTTGCTTGCATTGGAAATACAAGCTTTGCTGGAATGGACCTGAGTAGCCACCACAGACTGTCAGTAGAATAAGCTAAAAATGCAGGTTCAGGTTGGCTCTGTTCATTAACAGGCTAATGGCCATGCTTTGAGCAAACTGACAGCAGGATCATTTATGAAATGATTCCGCGTAATCACCATAACTGCTATTGACTTTCCATGATAAATTCAGTCATAGGAAAGACGATGCAAGTTAGACACGTGCCATTTCTGTCCATGAGAAAATATACTTTTTCTGACCACAGTGTTCATCTCGCCATTCTCTCAAACCTCATGCACTCAGTTTGTTCACCCTAACCTGGCTGGCACATCACTTTCTTTTCCTTAGTTATCTAAGTAGCCTTTTCCTCATCTGCTGCCTAGGCTGTCAAACAAATTTCACAATAGAAAGTAAACCACAGGTAGACACATGAATTCATGCAACCTCCACTGAGAGTTGGAAGACTAACCCTTACACTCTGTTACAGCTCTCCCTAGCTACCCAACACAGACAAAATCAATCTGGGAGCTCGGCAGAGCTTATCTTCCACTTACCTACATCTTTTGACGTTATTTAGACCAAGAGTAAACAAATAATAAAAAGTATGACTCCAAGATTTCAGGTCTGTATATCAGATAGATGGAAATCTGATGATCCATGCTGGCCTGTGTTGTTTCTCCACCCTTGGAGAACAGCCTTGCTGTCCAGCATGTATACACACCCCACAACTAAATCAAACTATTTGTTACCTTCCACATAACGGTTCAAAGTGTTTGCAGGCAAGTCTCTCTCTACTGTTAGCTGTTCCAGCTATCTCAGGCAACAAAAGCACAGCACAGCATGATCTCAAAGAGGTATGCCAAGCCTTCTGGTAAGTGACACCTCTTATTAAATATTCAGATGAAAAGATGATGACTTTGAAACCACCCTACACCTTGTTACCAAAGATAACATGCTCTTGGTCTAAAAGTCAACTAAAAGAAAAAAAAAACAAAACAGATTGTTGGCTGCTTCTGCTGTTACTTTCTGTTTCTGACATGAGAAATAGCAGTGTAACCTCTGTGTATTATTGGTAAGTTGTTCCTAGTAAAGCATTAGTGCTGAGTCTTTCATACTTCCTATGCAGCGCAACTCAAGTACAAAGACCTGACCATCTCATCTATATGAGAGGACATTTCTCATCACACTAGGTAAAAATAACAAGTAACAACAGACTTTCTGCCCTGTTGAGTGGGTAGGACAGATTTGTATCTCCAGGACTGAAATCCCAAACCTGCTGAAGTCAACAACAAATCTCCTGATTATTTGGCTAAGTCTAAAGCATTACCCTCAGACTGACTGGGGATACTCTACTGCCTAGAGTGGAAAATAACTCTACTGGATTAACAATATAGGTGATGAGGCCATCTGCCTCAGAACTTCTTCAGAGAGATTCAGCACCCTCTCTATTTTACATTGAGCACTGAGCTGAAATAAAGTTATAAACCAGTAAGAAACTTGGTAATAGCTGGGATGATTATGGGGCTGAAACCATGTCATACAATCCAGCTTCAACTGGTTTCCACTTGAAACCACAAATCAGTTCAAACATTATCTAAGACACTTTGGTTTTAGAGTTTCTTGCCCAGTACTACTACATTATTATTACTGTCTCAATTATGACAGCACTGAAATTTCCTGATCAAGCTCAAGGGCTTGCTACAGTAGGCATTTTATAAAGACTGGGGAAGATCTGGTCCCTGTTCCAAACAGTGTGTATTCTGATCAAAGAGAAACTTAATAATTTGTAGCACTACCTCTCCTCAGTGGGTCATAAGCTAAACCTGATGAATCTATATTAGATTTCATTTTTCACAAAGGTAGAAAAAAAACCCAACCAAACAATGCCTAATTTAAGCTGGATCACACTACTCCATTCTAGAGGAGGCAGGGAGAAAGAACTGTGGATCAGAGCTTTGACTCCACCTCAGGGGTGTCAGAAATATGTGAAAAATTTCCAAACAGAACAAAAGCCTTTAAGACTAGATTTTTTTAAACTTAAATAGACAGCCCAGATCTGCCTCTTCTTTCCCCCATGATTCACTCAAATGCCATTACTGTCTTCCCTTTCTCTTGCCAGCAAAAACACCTTGCTTTCATAGCACTGCCTTCCCGACACGTACTTTCAATTAGATGCAACTGTATGTATTCAACAAGCTCTTTCCCACACAACTTTGTTATCCAGAAGCCTTTACATCTATTACAGATTGATTTTCTCTGTGGTCTACCCCAAGAAATGAGATTATTCATCTTGTATCAAACTGCTGCACCTCCACTTGCAACCTAACCTACTTCTAAGACCTCCACCCTTCATTACTTGACACCACAGCAGCTGAAGTGACATCTGCTGGCTTGCATATCTCCAAATTGATGGCAGATGGAGGACATCAGTAAAACCTCCTTGATGACAAATTTCACTGCCAGACTCAGTCTATGGAAGCTACATTTGTTGGCCTTCTGCACTCTTAGAAAGCCGTTCTATTTACCCAGGCTCTTCCTGAAAGGATGGGTGGGGTGAGGGTGGACTCTGTTGTAATACCCACTGGGGAGTGCTCTTCGTGTCACTGTTGATATTTAGTCCCATTTTATTTATGAGTTCATATGCTTTTGATTTTTTTATTGTTCATTTAATTTGTGTTATGATAGGCACGTTTCAAAATGTGGATATAAACAACTGATCAGTCTTCACCTCAAAAAACATAACAAATACACATGCTTCCAGAGGATTACGCCTCTGTCAAGCTTTGCGTGTCAAACGTCAGCTGTATTTCATTCAAACCATCCCTAAAAATGTGGTGAATGGTGGGGGGCACTTGTGGGGAAAACGGTTTCTTCTAATCATTCCTCCATAATTCAATGAGAGCTGCCAGCATTCTGCACAGACCTGCTCAAGAAGATTCATTTTTATGAGGGAGCAAGCAGAATTTCAGTCCAAAATGCTCATGTTTCAAAAAGATGTAGTGAGTGTAAACAGGGGATTATGCTGGAGACATGCAGACATGCCACCACAGTTCTCAGTCCAATGTTGTGCATGAATGCTGTTATTAACACCCGTATTTTTCACATATTTTTCAATTTGACATGCCCTCTTTTTTTTTTTTTTTTTTTTTTTTTTCACATGGAATGCAGGACAGACAAGTGGATAAAATTAACCAATGGCTGGAAATTAAACCCAGACAGATTAAAACTGGAAATGAAGTACATGTTTTTAACATGTAAATACACAAGAAATAACAGAATATCCATCTCTTGCATCTCCACATTAAGATGGATGCCTTTTTGGAAGTTTTACTACAATGTAATTCCAATTGTTGGGCTCATTATAGACACAACTTGGTGAAATTCCATTATCTCTTAGGTATGAAAAGTTAGACTAAATTATACAGTGGCACCTGCTGGAATTAATGCTACAGTCTTCCATCTACAGAAGGCACATGCCTTCTCATTCTGCTCATAATTTATCTCTGTCTCACAAATATTTTTACTCTTTTCACCCACACATACTCCAGAGCTACACAGCCTGTACATCTGAGTAGGCAAATTACCCAGATATCCACATAGTTCCCTGGGGAAAACAGAGAGACCGACACACCTTCCAACATATTCCTTTCTCATTTACATCATTTTCACACCGAGCATTCTCAGCTCCAAAGAGTTCAAGGATTATTATTATTTTTCTGCTGGGTAACCACTTATTCAATAGGTTAGCAGAAGAATGTTCTTTCTGTCAGGTCTGGCATACTTCATCTCCTACCATACCTTTAGAAACCTTTCTCCTACTTTAAACCTCAATCTAAAAAAACCTAAAACATAAAACCATGTACATTTTAACAACTAATTTTTTTGTTTCAGCTGAGCAAAACCTTTAGATTATTTGCATTGGTTAAGGATCTGGCTGTGAGATTGTTATTTTGATTACATGACAAAGCAGGTAAGTATGGGAAAGAATAGGTCTTCAGAGAGGTCTAGCTTGTGTACATTCTTCTTTATGGTTTCTTTCCTTTTTATGTATTTGACATGTAGGCTTTTTCATAGGTAAGAAAAGAGGGGAGGTACATTCATCTCAAAGAGTTTGATTCTAAAAAGCTAAGGTGCAAGCAATCCACGTAGAAGAATGAGGTACAAAAATGATATGCAAGCCAATAACCACAAGGGAAAATGACTCCATACCGATGACAAAAATACTTGGTGACTACCAAGTAATTCATGCCAAAAGTAGCTAGGGCTTTTATTTCATTGCTGAAGATGGCACTGAAGCCTCTTGGACAGATTCCAAGAAGCTTCCCAAATTACTGGTTTCTGTTTAAAATACAAGTTTCAGTTGTGTAGACGCCCAGGATTTCCAATGCTTTGTCACATTTCTCAAAGTTTTCTGTGAGTAACAGTGTTGCTTTGATTTTAGATTCAAGCCCTAAGACCTGGGGCTCATAGTTCAAGCCAGTCTGTAACATCACTGCATCGTTCTGCACAAAGGCAGAATGAGTCATGCACGAGCCTATTTTTTTTTTTTTTTCCCTCCCCTCATGGCTGGAAACTGATGATCTGTTTCATAATATGAAATGCAAGCAGATTCTCTAACCACATCCAAATAACTCTGGTAAATGGCCTCTGAGTACCTCAGCATAAATTGCACGCAGGGCCGCTAACATGAAGGGTAAAAACCTTCAGCTACTGAAACAATGTCAAATTTGCCTCTGACATATATTATATTTACATAAAAGCACTTGTTGGAATTGTCCCAGGGAAAAGCACATAATTCTCTCAATATGTGAAGTCTATAACGCTCTGCAGTTTTACTTCATCCACCATGGACTTGACATTGACCTGTCAGTGAGCGGTGTGGGATATTTAACCTGTTTTAATTTAGAAGTTTCACATGAAAAGAATATTAAAAAAAAAAAAAGTAACTGGGCACAAAACAATAATTGGCCAATATCAGCCTTCTAGCTGATAAGAAACCTGTTTACCTGGCAAATGACAAACATGCAAAAAAAGTGTACAAAACAAGCTTACTTTTTTTTCAAAATTTAAAAAAGTGGGAGCAAAACCCAATCGTTGTGCATACCGCTGTGGTTGATGTGGTATTTGTTGACTCCACAGCAAATTGCTTTCTGCTTGCTGCCACCACCTCCAGTTTCTAGTGCTTTATTGCATGTAAAATCCAAAATAGTTTATGCCACAGTAATATTTCAAGCATATGATTTGAGAATAATGGGCATTTTGCCTAGCTGAGGCATAAATAAGGACTTACAGGATTTGCCCTGGAATATACCATCCACAGTTGCTACAAAGCCAAATCACAGATTTTCTTTCTTGTGGTTTTGGGCCCCTGTATTCAATATGGCTTTTAAGGCACTTTTTTACCTCAAATTGCTAGCTTGCTGAATGTACACAAAGTTAAGATCTAACTCCTCCTCTTTTATATTTCATTGCAAATAAAAACTCCAACTGACATTATTGAGAGATTTACTCAAGACAGAAGGAATTAAAAATAAAACAGACATAAGCATTTGTAACTTTAAAAAGTTCCCCTTTAAAAAGCCTATTGAGAACCATGGTCTTAGAAAATATGCGAAAGATTTGAGGAATGAAACCTACATTTTCTTACAGACACCTCTAGGAAAATTGATGTCTCCAATGTGTCATACTCAAGCTACAAAGTTCTGTATTTCCTCCAAACATCTTTAACTCATCTAAAATTCACATCATCATCGATGATATCTATCAAAGATCTTTAAATGAAGGCAAGGGAGGGAAGGAAGGCACAAGGAGGACTTATGCTATTGAGCCATTTGCTCATCCTACATGGTCACATCATTAAACTATGACACTGAGGTAGGTATAGGCAGGACACCCTATAGATGGACACCCTATTGGACAGCCTATGGGGAATCTGGAGCAAAAGCACATAAGGAACTCTACAGCCTTATGGGGAGGAATCTGAACAAGAGTACAGGACTATTTTTCATGTCACAACACATTAAATTCAAGAGAGCACTATTATTGACCAAAACTGTAGCTCCTCCAGCTTGGACTCCCAAAATGCAACTTAAATTTGCATCTTAAGCAAACCAGGGTCTGTCTTAGTCCTGTACATGGAGATATACTTTGAAAGGGCTAAACTAATGAATAAAGAGGGAATAAAATACAATAGAACTGGCTTTCTCTTCCCTAATCAGTGTCCAGTTTAGCCTGGACTGCAGCAGGTAATGTTTTCTGAAGAAAAAAAAAATTAAACTTAATACACAGATTATTTCTGTTGGTTTTTGTTTTGTTTTGTTGTGTTTTTGGGTTTTTTTGTTGTTTTTTTTTTTTTTTTTAATTCCAAAACTGCATCCTCACGAATTAGCAAAGAATAAAGCTACGATTTCAGGAAAGAACAAACTGAATTATTATAAATTATGTATGTATTGCTGTCCTGGAAACTCAGCCTCTGGCCTTTCAATTTAATCTACTTCTCTACCTTCACCCTGGTTACCTGCTTTGAAGGCTTGTTTAATGCAGCACACTAGAAAATAGAGAGCCTCTTAACAAACCAACGCTTGCATTTCATTCCCTCCACAAAGATCAACAGGATTGCTGCATTTTAAGAGGACTTTGTGCAGGACCATGAGGATAGGTCTCATACATAGGAAGCTTCTTTAGTTTCAACCCGTACGTGCTCCATTGACTATCTTGTAATGACAAATGCTAAAAAAGTTAACTCAGAGAATTCATCCACTCTCTGGATTTATTAACATTCAAACCAATCTCAGTCACGAGCTCTAATCTTCCATCACTGTGCCCAATCTACTCTCAATCAACTTCCAGCATATACCCATTCACCATCCACCCTGCCAAAACAAGATGCAAAATTTGAAATGAAACATGGCTTTGGTTTTCTAAGATGATGAATCTTCTCTATAAGCAGAATTCCCTTTTGCACTCATGTTTTTTTCTCCACTTGCCCATCATGTTTTGCAGGGTGTAAGGAGGAACCAGCGGTCAGGACTTTACAGTGTGCACATCCTGACAGGAAGAAAGTCCACGGCGTCATGTTGATTGATATCAGGGACATCACCCACCAATAGTGCTGGACCCATCTTGGAAGGAGTTATTCCATCTATCACTGAAATGCAACTCCATCTAGAGTGGATCAGCACATAGGCTACAGCTGCGGCTCCATAACTGTAATATCAGTTGCTGATTTAAGACTGAAATTCATTATGGATTGGAACAAGACTGGGATAGAGAACCAGCGGGGCAGGAAGTAGGAAGCAGGGATCTAACAGGGATTGGGCTGTAGGAATCACCAAGATGATGAAGGGAGTGGAGCATCTCCCTGATGAGGAAAGGCTGAGGGAGCTGGGTCTCTTCAGCTTGGAAAAGAGGAGACTGAGGGGAGATCTAATTAATGTTTACAAATACGCTAAGGGTGAATGTCATGAGGATGGAGCCAAGCTCTTCTCAGTGATGCCCAATGGTAGGACAAGGGGCA
>NW_010304488.1:17136-17427 GCF_000700745.2 Antrostomus carolinensis | reverse complement strand
TCCTTCTCTGGAGACATTCAAGCCCCGCCTGGACGCCTTCCTGTGTGATCTCATTTAGGTTCCTGCTCTGGCAGGGGGATTGGACTGGATGATCTTTCGAGGTCCCTTCCAATCCCCAACATTCTGTGATTCTGTGATTCTGTGAAGGGGCCTGTAACAAGACCTTGGACAAGGGGAAGGGAGGAGAGAGACAGCAGCAGTGGATGAGGAGCCTCCATCCCTTCAAGGCATGACATGGGGAATGGAGAAAGGTTGATGGAGAAATACCTGGAGGAGAGTGAAGAGGGAAAG
>NW_010304488.1:3259-17105 GCF_000700745.2 Antrostomus carolinensis | reverse complement strand
GGTGTGAAAGCACCAGGACTGGGTATGCAGCTCTGCCGTGAATATCCAGCATTGGGCCAGGTTCATACAGGTGTCCAGGGCCTGGAAAGCCAAAATCCACCATGATTGACAGAATGGAAACTGTAAGATAGCGGATCATGGTTACCCGGACTACACATCGCTTGGTAACTCCTTTGGCCTCGCCTGAAATGTTATGTGATCCAAAATGTCTACAAATGGTCAGAACCTGCTATTTTTATTGCACAATTAATAAAAAGTATGGGTGTTAGTGCATTAGCCTGGGCTCTGTGAAGCATCAAAACTCCTCTGTATTTTCCAGGGAATTATGGATTGTAACTAAATGACTATTGCTCAGAGCCAGACAGGTCCCTGAAGATGTCTGCTGGAGCTTTCAGAAACACAGCAAAGTCTGTGTTGCAGGAACAAAGTACAAGGCATGTATTTGCACACAGGGAGCTTGGGAAAATAATTTTACCAGATAATCATTGAATAACCTTTTTTTTTTCATTCACTTTTCCCCAACATAAAATATGCAAGAGCAGGACACGGCCTTAACATACCGCAACAGACTAAATATTGAAACAAATGCTGCAAACAGGAAAGCATCTGAAATGTAAGAGCAGAACAAGCACCAAAACAAAGCAGCCTGTGAAGCCTTCTGTTAACTGAGATAAACCACTTTGGGGGGGGGATACAACATTACAAATACGTTCAGTGTTACAGCATATGGTGAACGGGGGGAAAAAAAATAATGACAATCAGATGTCTCAGTGTTTTCTAGTACCAATTCTCCATGCACACAACTCACGGATGCTGTGCAGGTGTGGGTTTGGTTTCAAGGGAAATTCATGGCTGTTCACTTCTAACATGGACAAACATCTGTCTCTTTCTCGGGTGTTTAAGAAACCTACTGTCAACAGCCAAGGTGATTAGGAGACATTTTCAGTGAGACAGCGGAGGAATTACTTTGCTAACAGGATTAAGGGCAGATACATTCCATGCATCTCTCCAAAAGCTAATCCTGACGTATCTTTCACCTTCATGAAAGGTAAAAAAAAAAACCTCTTCCATAAAACAGCCCTGTAGAGATATGCAAGGTCACGGTACAGCACTTTGAACAGCACACTGAATGTTACAATGACTTGCAGACATCGTATAACAGCACTGCGCAATTTAAACAGCTGGAAGTTTGAAATGCAGCCATTGCAACTACACCCACATAAACACGATAAAATATCCTAGCTTTATCCTTCCAATTAGTTTTCCCTCAGATGTGCCTGTTCCCCTTATATTACTCCACCGTGATCCTTATTCCATGAGAGGTTACTCGTCAGAAACTACCAAAGAACTCAGTGTTAACTACTGGCGAAAGTCTGGGGAAAACTGCCTGAGTTCAGGAGAGCTGAAACCTAAAAGCCACTGTTCTTTAAAGGAAAGGAGGAAAGGAAAGGAAAGGAAAGGAGGAAAGGAAAGGAAAGGAAAGGAGGAAAGGAAAGGAAAGGAAAGGAAAGGAAAGGAAAGGAAAGGAAAGGAAAGGAAAGGAAAGGAAAGGAAAGGAAAGGAAAGGAAAGGAAAGGAAAGGAAAGGAGGAAAGGAGAATTTCACAGAATTCTAGTGTCCAACAAAAACCTCTCCCATTGCAAAGATTCACTAAAAAATTATCTACAATGTGTAAGTTATTAACAGAAAATACCCAGAAAAAAAACTAGGAAATGGAAGAAAATAACGATATACTTCCCCTAGAAGTGCCCACAGCCTGTAGATTTCCAATGACACATAGGTAGCTGTTAAAGGCATAAGGCACCTAACACAGAGAAACTGCCCTGTGGATACACTGTGCCAGAACAAGGGGCTTTTCTGCAATATACAGCCCGTTTCCAAGTCACAGCAATTATTATAATGCACTTTTTTAAAAATTTCAGTTTCATTCCTTGAATAGCAATTCCACATAGGGAACCAGTCTGTAATAGTTGTTGCAAAATGGTTTTCTACTGTCACATCTCCACACAGATGAGATCTGCATGGACAGAGGGAGCTGAGTGGCAGCGCCAGTTGGACATTCACAGCAAGTTATTGATCAGGTCCTGTTGGTTCTTTGGCAAATCTTCCACTGCCAAACAGCTGTCCTCTGCTGTAACTGGTGAGCCTGCCCCCAGCCCCTTCTGTGCTCTGTGTTCATCAGACACAAACCCTGACCCTAAGCTTTCAGTCCTTCTCCCAGCTCCAGCCTGTCCAATAGGTAAAATACAGTCACGCTCCTCCCACACTGGCACTTGGGTTGTAGAAAAGAGTGAGCAACCTGGGCTGGACCTATGAGCTCTGAGTTGCTCCTAGATAGCAATGAGTGTGCCCTTGTTGGATAGCACAACATTACTTCAAGTTGTGATTGCCCTTGACCACAACCACAACCAAAGCACAGGTTCACAAAGCATCAGTTTGATGCCACACAACATCTACTTTCTTTCATCTGCATTTAATCATACTGCTAAAAGAAACAGCAGGTGAGCCCAGGGCAACAAAGGTGAAGGAGCAAAGCAGATGAGAATATAGGAGTGTGACCAACAGCAGAAGGAAAGTGAGGAGTTGGGCAACAAGGTGGGGAGGATAGCAAAGGGCTGCCGTGGTAAGAAAGTGATATGGTTAACAGGGACAGACTGCAAGTGCAGCCAAAGGAGAGTCTCATTCCAACTGTGAGAGGAGACAAGAGATGATAAGTTTCCATCACCAAAAAGCAAGCCTTTTTACAGCTTCAACTGACTTTTTTAAAGAAAAGGTAGTCAAAAAATTCATCATTAAACACACACACAAATGTTTAAGCCATGGCTTCTGGTATAATCCATTACATTCCAGGAGCGAATGCTGACCGATGGCTATTTTCCCCTCCTTGTTATATTAGTACTTGGCACTTGCTAACTTCTTTCCATCAAAAGATCTCAATATTCTTTACAAATGTTAATTAATCTTTGCAACCCCTTCTGACTTCCACATGGTGGGTATTATTACAACTATAATGCCAGTTTGAGTGGAAAAATAGAGACATAGACAAATATACTACTTTTAGCCTAAACCATGTAGCAGGTAAGATTCTCACTTTGGCTGCACTACTTCATGCCTGTTCCAAAACCTGTTGAAGCTACCAGGAGCTTTTCCAGCAGCTTCCAAAGGGAGTTGTTGCAGGTACGTGGATTCCTTCCTCCCAGGCCTGGTTCTAACAGCTACACCGTGCTGACTTCCATCACTATGCCTGAAAGCGTGTGAAAGCCACTGGCAGAATTGATTATCCTGGGACGTTGTTTTGTTGGCATACTGAACAAAGAGACATCCTCCCCTGAGCTCTCTCTCTGAGCAAGTGATAGCCTGCCTCTCCTCTGTGTAATGCCTTCTGTTGCTAGGTACTTCCAAATCTCTAGTTTACATTTAAAAAGAAAAGAGTTGTACCTGCTGGGAAATGAAGGGCAAAAAGGTAGTTTAGCCCAGGGGATCTTGTGGTCATGTCACTGTGAAAGCATCTCAGGCTTTGCACAGGGGTCAGCATGCCTCAACACAGCCAGTACCTTTTTGAAGCACTGGGTTGTGAACTAAGATACATTTTAGTGCCTGAAAGTATGGAAAATGGGGTGCAGGGTCCTCAACATACTATTGGGAAACAAGGAGTTAACTTGCTGCCAAGCCCTTCTGCTTCTCATGCTTCAACAGGTGCAGAAATCCAACTTGGTGAGGTAGGATTCCCAAAAAGTGATTGAGTGAGAAAACACCAGCTCTACACCAGAGAGATTTTAGTTCTACAGAAACTGTAGAAGACATCACATGGGAAGGTTTCTGTGCACCACAGCTCTCACTGCACCATCTTCAGTCCCACAGTGTAGATGGGACTGAGCTGCATATCAGCCAGCCCTTCCAACATTAGCTCTTGCAGGACTCTGTCTTGATTCAAAATCAAAACGTTTCCTGTCTCACCTGCATCACAAGACAGAAGAGGGTTTTAGGAAGCCACCGAGACTCCTACAGTAAGGCATTTGCACAGCAGATGGATCCTTAGAAATAACATCAGAGGACAGACTTTAGACTTGATTCAAACATGCCATGGTTCATTCATTATTCCTCTTCCCAGCAATCCACAGTAACTATTCATACACACACACACCAAGCCCACTGCAAGGGAGATGCAATTCAATTTACTGTGTTTAAGTTATGCATCCTGAAAGGCACTGGGAGAGGCCAAAAACCAAGCACTGGATAGCAAATCTATGTTTAATATACTTTTATGAAAATATAACATTCAACAAGCAAGGATTTGACAATGTAAATTGCAGAATATTTGGCACAATAAAGAACTAGGACAAGCATAAGAGAATTTTAATTCCTGCTCACAAAGAGTGTGGTCCAACCTGTTACCACAACTCGCTTGACTTGAGATTACTGAGTAAATAAGAATATGGTAATCATCTGTCTGAAGAAGATAAACTTTAGCAGCTATGAGGTAACAAAAGGGTCTGGGGATCAGCAATCCTCCAAACTGGAAAAATAAGTTAAGCCTGCTTTTAATTCAAGCTAACATGCTGACAGTTGAGATGTTAAATATGGGATTTAGAAGGCTTCATTTGGCTCCTCTTTGCTACACTTTCCTGCATGAGACACTTGAACTCCCTCGTACTTCAATTCTCATCTAAGACACAGGAATGTTCAGTGAAAAAATCATCCATTTGGGGGAATCCAGAGGCTGGCACAACAGGCGTTACCTGCATCAATAGGGTATTCTAGAGACCAATTGGTCTAATGCAAACACAGCCATAAAATTTAACCCAGATACTAGCAATCCTCTGCCAATGAGGTGATCTTGGATGTACCTACTGGTGTTTCTGCCAGCTCAAGTTGAGTACAAGACAGAGTAACTGTCAGTGTTAGTGCAGAGCTATAAGCGTATACAAAGAGTTTTTCTGGACCATTGCCCAAAGTTTGCTCAAAACACTCCCACAAAATTACCAAAGATTTGAGATGCTCCAGGGAAGGTCCCACTACCTACTTTCCTACATTACAGAAAAAAACTTCCAAATGGCTTTCTCCTCTATTTCAGCTCCCTAGAAACTTTTCCAGTTCCTTTTTCAATTTCTTCTCACATTCCAGGCAGTCTCTGTCACTCCTCAACTAATGGCATTTTAATGGGTGCCTCCATCACCTTCCTTCACACCTGTGAACCCTGTGCCTTAAATTCTCCCAAGCCTGAACCTCCCTACTGCCTACTCTTGCAACACTATCAGCCTAACAGGACTCGGGCTCTCACTGAAATTGTGTCATACATCTTGAAAAGTGCTGGAAGGGACTGAAAGCCAGGTACTAGGCACTACATGGCAAAAATATCTACCTGCTATAATCTTCTGAAAACCATAATTATAGCCTTGTTGGGGAAAGAAAACACTTTGGTATGATTGCCAGGCAGCACAAGAAAAAACAAGCACGCAGAGAACGTGTGGCCAGGTTGGATGAGGCTTTGAGCAACCTGGTCTAGTGGAAGGTGTCCCTGCTGATGGCAGGGGGGTTGGAACTGGATGAGCTTTAAGATCCCTTCCAACCCAGACCATTCTGTGATTCTTTGAATGTAACAGAAACAAATACTGTTTCATAGGTTCAGAGCATTCACCTTTCTAAGTTCATGGGCTATAAACATAGGACTGGATGGGAGGTACCAAGCCAGACTTTGTCTCCCACCTGATCACTCTACAGGATGTTGGGTGAGTTTGAAAGAGAGAATAATCCAGGAGATCAAGTAAGGAATTAACCCTATGCCTATCCCAAAATGCCAAAGGACCAAACGCAGCTCTCGGATATGCACAAGACAGGAATATTTGTCCTCGGCTGGATGGGCTGTAAATTATCACTAAAGCACAAGCTGTCAGTGGGAAGCTTTTACAACCATATAGATAAGGACTTGTAGGAATACCAAGATAGCATTGCTACAGTGTTCAATGAAGAAAGTTAGTCCTCAGCCTTAATCTTTCCAACTAAAGTAAAAGTTTAGCTAACTTCGGAACCAGATGTGACCTCTGCTAATTAGGCTTTGGGGCTTTTTTAAATTCTGAAAAATAAAACTGCTGACACAATGTGTCTGACCACTCCTGTTCCAGGAGGAGGCAGATGATTAAGGCCAAGATGCACAACAGCACCGTACACACCCAGAATCCATAGCAGTGATTTCCCTCCTGTGGGAACAGCGCAATCCTAAAATTCTCCTGCTTCATAGAGGAAAGATGGGTGTTACACAAAATAAACGAGGTCATTATTCAACACTAGTTCAAAAATGGGAGTCTACTTTTGAAGAAATTAGTATGCAAGAGAATATGGTATAGTTGGAACATTTCATTTTTTTTGCAAAATATCCTGTCACATGGTAGCAAGAGGGAGCTGAAAGTGAAGAACAAAAGAAAGAGGGAAAGGAAGCACATGGCAAAGGAGAGGCCACTGTAGCTCATGGGAGCTGTAAAGCCAGGAACAACCTGAAAATGGACAAAGAGACTATAAAGGTTCCACACCATGGACATGTCAGTGTGTGATGATGATCCATATCACTGGTGGATGCTGAAATATAGTGTATTGAGCCTTGTGAGGTTCACCCATCCCATGATCCTACTGCTCAGTTACAAACTCCACTAAAAAAAACTCCAAACCCACACACCAAAACAACCCCTATAGCCCTATAGTAAGGATTGTGCCAGGACAGCAACAGTTGTGATGCTAGAAGGTACTTCTGTAATTACACTGAAGCACTTCCAGTGCTGAACATATTGCTGATGGAATTTGGCAAGCCAAAAATCTCCTCTTCAGAATCATGTGATATATTTTTATGGTTAAAAAAAAATCTTCAGGCAATTTGGCTACAACAAACCAAACAGAAGCCAAAATCTCACATCCTGCAGTGACAAGTGCCTTAGTCTCAAGGACACACCTCTAGGACAGGCCTCCACATTTCTTCGAGTACCAGGGGAAGGAAAACAAGTGGACATGGACTATTTCCACAGAGGCTGCTTTCTCAATGTTTTTAAATGCACTGCACATCAGTAACAAGATATTTTCTGAACAAGGTTTTAAACTGTCTGGAACAAGAATAATTGTTCTATAACACAGCAACCTTTACCTGGAGGACCCACAGCAGGACCAGATCCTCCTAAGTAGAAGTATAAAGCAGATTAAAAGTGATCTGAAAAAGATTCAGAGTTCAGAATCAAAACTGCTTGCACAGAGTTAATCCTCCCCAGTTGGCATGCCAGGTTCTTCTGGAGTCACTCTTGCTAATGAGAATCTGAATATTTCTAACTGTCAAGGTACATGAAAAAATGGATGGTTTAAAAAAAATAAGACAACAATAGTCAAGTTCTTCTGATCTTCAAGAGAGATTCTGACTTGGAGGAAGAAGGGTCTGAATACAAATAGGTATCAGGAAAAAAAACCCTACCAAACTCAAAAAAAAGTGGTTGTGCAGCAAGTTTTTGGGAGTAGCCCATTCCTAATGGTGTATCTGTATGTTTTGTTTATGTTTTTGGTACATCCAATCCCTGCTACTCATGTTGTTTATTTTTCTTTTCTGCTTTATTATCATCCAAGTTTATCTTTCACATCCTTTGCGTACAGTGAGCGAACCTCAACAATAACAGGATATGTGCTCTAGAATTACTATGATGGAGGGAAAAAAAAAAGAGAGGAAAAAATTGCTTCACAAGCGACACAATCAAACTTGCAATACTGAGAAGAAAATAAATAAGTGAATGACAGAGAAAACTGGGCATTTATTGACTAGGTTAACTGTTATTCCTCCTGCAGTCAAGGCACTGCACTGGAGCTCTGGGTGGGAAGGGAGCGGCCACTTTACATCATTTTTGGTCTCCTGGTGCAGCACAGAGTGAATTTGGCTTTATATTTCAGTTACCAAGAGACAAACAGAGACTGAGGAAGGAAAAAATTTAAATACCAGCTTCTGCACTCACTTGAAACTTTGCCCATCGTAACTCAGTTGAAAACCCAAGGAACTATATTGACTTCAGATCTAAAGCCGGTATTTAAGCCCAGGATGCATTATTCCCATCTGGAATTCAATACAAGCCTTCAAAGCCATTTGGAAGAAACACAGCTGAGCAATTTAAAGCATCAACTAAAAATTGTAGTTAGTACTTTTCTTCAGTGATGGATTTTTGAGAAGAGAAAAATTGGATCATAATACCTTGGACTGAAGTGTGATTTTTTTCTGACAACTTCACAAACTGTATAAATGCTTTAGATGTAGAAGAACCCACATGGAAAACGATGTTCCAACGTGCCCACTGTTCCTTAAGAAGGTGATTCCAGTATTGCACTGTTAGACTTGTAAAAACTTCTCATTACCATATCCAGTTTGTGTGTCAGGGTGAGATTTCACAGCACCGCTGAACACTTGTGAAAAAGAGAAGAGGGGAGGGAAAGGCAAAGGGGGGGGCACAGGGGAAGTCCTCCCTGGCTGTCTACTCTGCAAAGGATTTGAACTGCAGAAAAGAGGAACCATGTCAGCAAATGCCAAACCAATGTGATACCTGCCAAACCACACCTTATCCTTCTCAATCAGCAAAAAAAATTATCCGCTGCCTGATTTCTCTTACCTCACCAATAAAGGGCTTGGGTTTTTTTTTTTTTCCTTATTAGGACAATCTCCATGCTGTAAAATTTTGGCTCTAATAAGTGGCTTTAACAATATGTGCTGCACATCAGCACAAAAAGAAAGCAACTAATAAAAATAAAACACAGGAGGAGAATAAAAGGGCTGAGTCCTAAATTAAAAGGGACCACATCAGCTTAGTTTGGGCTCCAAAATTTGATCATAGATTTTATGAAATGGAGGATTAAAATTGGAATGGATAAGTGCACGAAGGCTAACATTATACAGATATATAATTATAAACTTGGCCCTGCAGCTCCTTATGCATGTAAGTGGCCTTACTGAAGTCAAGGAGACTTTTTTGACTACACTTAAGTGCTTACATGCCTCAAAACATACATCAAGTATCAGTACATGAAAATAGGGCAAAGAAAGGGCTTTTTAATATTTTCTTTAACAAAATAAAATGCAAAAGGAGTGAAAAGTTACAAAGTCAGTTAGGTTTCTGTTTAATTTATTTCAATGACTGATGGAAGTGTTTTGCTTGGTTGGATTTTTAAATGTATGGTTTTGGATTATCTAGTTTAATGCATCTGCATTATATGGATATATATGCATACATGTGGATAGAAGAGCACAGAGGGCCTAAAATAATCACCAGATAATTTCCATGGTTCTTTTGAACCTTCTTGTTTTACTCTGAATTTGGAACAGGGTGGATGGGGAGCTCTGGGACTGCAGGTTTGGCAGGAAAGGGAAAGGCAGGGCTATGAAGAAGCGGGATGAAGTTCTGCCACCCCCATCCCACAGTGGTTGAACACCTATGCCAATAGCGTGGCTGTGGAGGAGCTATCTGGATTTAAGATCTGCACTAACAATGAATTTTCTAGTTTTGCTGAAGCAGAAGAAAAAACCCTTGTCAGAGTGAAGCGATATGGAAAATGTTCAGGGCTGTTTTATTTTAAACCAGCCTGAAACAAGAACACAGATCCTTCCTCTAATTCTGTTTTTCTTTTAAGTATTTTCTTTAAAATGTAGGTCACCTTGAATCAAAAGATTAAAAAAAGATCAGAATGTTTTATTTCAAAAAATATTTCAAAGATGCAACTCAGTAATTTTTTATTTAGGAAGTGTCAAAAAAAAAAAAAAGCTTTTTTTAATTTAAAAAAGTATTTCCTCTTGTTTTCATTTAGAAAAGCTAATCTCAGAAACCTGTTTTTCTTGGGTTTGCTAAATTTACCTTTCATCAGAAACAATTCTCACAGCTCCTTTCAGACATTTGGATTCCCAGAGAGCACTACCAGGTTGAGTCTGATATCTTGCACTACTTTCCTGGCTTGAATGAAGGCTTGGAGAGGGGCAAGAATTCAGCTCAGGTTTTTCATTAAACTCTCCAGAGTCACTTGTTATCTGACAAAATCTTAGAAATTTGGTTGTCACAGAGTACACGACTTCAGATGCAGGTGAATGCCCAAAAGTCCATAAAAATTAATCCAGCTTTGTGCTTCTGACACCCAATGCCTTGCTTGTGCTGGAGGAAAAAAAACTCTTCCACTGAGGCAAGAAGGCTGTGAAATCCCAGACATGTTTCCTTTCTCTGTTGTAATGTTTCTCCCACTAAGGATAATCTCCCTCTAAAATGTTTCAGCTTTTTTGGTAAATTTCTTCTCACCCACTATAAGGAAAGTTCCTAAATCCAGCTACAAAATCTTGAACTGGATATTCAGTTTTCTCTAGCCACTGTCCCAGATATCAAAGCACATGTATTTCATTCAGGTGGCAACAACAAATACTTCAAGAATGCTCTGTATACACGGAGTATTGTTACCAGAGTGTTTAACATAAATCTGTGGGTGCACCAAAAGCACTCACCTACCATCCCAAGTGGTTTGGACTTCATTCCCAGACATCAGGCACTGAAGTGAAACTTGGATAGAGACAGGGCAGCTCACAAACGGACAGGACTTTGTAAGAAAACTGCCTATTTCTTGGTAGTTTTTGGACCTATTTCTTGGACCATGGTACACACTTGTCACTTGCCACATTCAGAGGCCAACTGACATTCTTAGCTTTCAAAATGGAGACAAACAGGCTCACTACAGGTTAACATTTTTGTGCATCTGGTCTTTAGTTGCATTATGACCATCTTATTTTACCTCAGTAATGTAAAAAGGCGTTTACAAATTAAGGATTCAGGTCATTGCCCTCTGGAGAACAGGAAAGAAAAGGATGGTCAACAGAGAAGACCAGAAGGATGGAAAGAAATGACTTCAAGTGAAAGTGAACAGCATCAATTTTTGGAGTAGAATTAACCAGATAACATAGTGCCACCGACACTGTTGCTATCTGTGGAAAAGTGTTCCCTTCCACCCTTCTCTTCTCATAACAAAGCTAGCCAACTATCTGACTTGAACATCCAGCTAAGAAACAGAAAAGATAACCTACAATATGAAGAATCAACCAGAAAATGCTGTTGAAAAGGTGAACTTCCAACAACTAAACTTCCCATGAACTATCTGTGAAGTCTGAACAAAAGTTGTAATTTGCTGGAATAAAACATTCTACCTGTTGGCAAGGAAGATTCCTGCTTTTCTTAGAAACTTGCACAGTAAACACTTATTTTAGTGTCCAGCAAAGTGAGCCAATTCAATCCCTATACATTTATTAAGCAGTCTTTATATTTTTCAGGCCAAACGGAATGATTCCTTGGCTACGACAAGAGCTTCTGCTTTTAATTTCTAGTGTATCAAATGTTAACACAGGATTATATTCAGCTGTTTAGCAATTACAAAATTTTCTACAAATATTACAAGTACACTGAGAACACAGAGAGTATCTTTAAAGGATGCAGCTGAAATGATCATATAAAGGGGCCATTAGAGGACATTTGCAAGAAGTTAAAAATCACGTTGTACCTCATTCAAAACAGTGAAATAACAGCTGCCTCCTTTTCCCTGGAGAGACTCCAGAAAGTTAACTTATAAGGATTTTAATACTCCTTTTCTTTTCCATTGCAATCTCCTGAGAAGACATGAGCACTTGGAATGATTACATTATGCCTGAGCCTGGGAAGGGCAGTATTTCATCACATATTCCACTGCTTTGAAGAAGCCTTTGTGGGTAACGCTAAAGGTGTCCCCACTTCTGGCCTGAGGTCACAGAGATGTTTGTTAAAAAGGAATAAATCAGTTTCCAAATTTTGGACACACGTTTGATTTCTTTTAAGAGTCCTCAACAAGGAGAGCTTTGCTTTTCTTCCCCAATTATGCTACTGTGAGTCTTAACAAAAGAAAAGCCAAGTTTGGTTGTCAAAGTGTGTCTGCTCTTGTTTAGAAGCTGCTACAGGATACAAATCTCCCAAGAACCAGGAAACCAACAGTACAGTAGCTAATCAGGCTTCAGGAGAAAGGGATTTAATTGTTTTCACTCAGATATAATTTCACTGACTTCAGTAAACTCACTTCACACAACATAATTGCGGGTGCTACGGAGTAGGCAAGCTAGGGCATTGCTCCCAGCGCTCGCCCAACGCTGCGGAGATACACCAGGCACACTGCTGGTTCCTTCTCTCACCCAAAGGGGACTGGAGGAGAATCTCTCCCAGCAAGGATATCCACTGATTTCTAGTTTTTTTTAAGCTAAACAGCCAGACCTTGACATCTAGTTAAACCAGCTCCAATGCAGACCAGTGAAAAGGTCCAAAGGTCATCTCAGCGGCTTCAGCCTGGGTCACTGCACTCAGGACTAGCTCCCTAGGTAGGTATCAAGAGTCAAGGTTTCCACTGGTTATATCACACATTAAAAGTACCCAAATATCACCCACTTCTCCCTTTCCCCTCCCTTGCTTTCCCCTCGTGCTGGTTGCAGAGAAACTGGTGCTCCACCATGGCTGCTCCCCATTCCCGTACAGCAGCACAGGGGGGCTGGCTGCTGTGGCTTGTGGCTGTATTCCATCACAGACCAACACAAAACAAACCCATTTGACATGCTCTTAGTTAAATTATTATTTATTGCCCAATTTCTGAAATCATGATGAAGAATTTCAGATTCCAGGAAGGGAAATCTTGGAGGAGTTGAGTTTCAGAAATTCCTGAGCCTCCCCTCCCTCCAAAAACACAGGATTTCATGCTGGAAACTCCAAAAAACAGGCACCCAGAAATCCCAGTTGCTTTTCAAAACCTCTCCCAAATTTTAAATCAGAACCTGATACAAATCACAGTATTTTAGTAGTGTCCTGTTTCCCAGCCCTTAACATGTAAAGCAGGCAAACAAAACAAGAACACGGGACCCAAATGAAGCAGAACATTTCTTTGGCAATATTGCACTGGGTAATTGATTTTCTTCTCTCGCTTTGCTCAGGCATTCAGGGATGAGTGTGCCATGAGGACTTTATTTACTCAGTTAATTAAGCCATCTGAGTTATGCAAAAGCTTTCATACAAACTATGAAACTTCTGCAAACTTTCCATTAACAGAATTCCAATTAACAACCAGTCCTTCCAAAATATTCTTCTTCCACTGAACAAAGCAATTTAAATTCTGCATTTCAGGTAAGAGAAATGCATAAATGCAAAGACTTTTCCTTTAGACAATAGAGCACAATAAAGCAAAAAGAGGAGCAAAAGAACCCAGTCTGCATCCAAGGCTTATTCCCCAGTTCAACCAGCTTCCCAACTTGTTACACCATTCTGTTCCCCTTTTCCATTGCCACCATCCAGCACTTCCTACACAACACCAAAAGGCTAAATCCATACAGATATAATAAATGGGCAACTCACTTGGAAAGGCTTGACAAGTTCTGCCTGCAGTATGATCTGCTGATCATGTCTGCAGCGTATGAATCAGTGCAAACTGCTGCCAGCTCCAGGGAGCAAATGGACGGATGATCAGGGCGTGGAATGAGATAATAAAAATGCCATTATCCTTTCAGGCATGTGAGACTCACTGGATGCTCTTTCCACCCCACAGGTTAACCGTTTGGTCGGTCCTGTAGCTCCTGTGATGACACACTCTATTTGCCTATTGTAAAGCTCATTATCTCTCTTGTATCCTCCTCCCCTCCCTTCACCCCCCTCTGCTCTGTGATCATATGATTTCTCTCTTTTTTTCTTTTTACTGTATTCTCTCTAATAGATCCTCTTTGCTATGTCTGGGCCCCCAGTTTCAGAAATGCCTACAGATTTCTCAGCTGCTCAACTTGACCGACAAATGCTTGTTCCCCGTTCAACTT
>NW_010304488.1:0-3230 GCF_000700745.2 Antrostomus carolinensis | reverse complement strand
TGCCGAGCAGCCTGAGCACTGCACAGAGGTGCTTTCACAAACATTTGCTTGTAGGAAAGTCCCATTCCAGCCTGCAGAGAGATGATGAGGGGAGAGGACCCAAATATAACACAATGGTAGATCTTATCACTGTCTACAACTACCTGAAAGGAGTTGTAGCGAGGCAGGTGTGTGTTTTTTCTCCCAGGTAACTAGTGATAGAACAAGAGGCAATGGCCTCAAGTTGTGCCAAGAGAGTTTCAGATTGGATGTCAGGAAAAATTTCTTCACTGAAAGGGTTCTCAGGCACTGGAATGGGCTGCCTAGCAAGGTGGCCAAGTCCCCATCCCTGAAGGGATTTAAGACAGGTAAGATGAGGTGCTCAGAGATATGGTTTAGTAGTGGACAGGTACAGTTGGACTCAATGATCTCAAAAGTCTTTTCCAACCAAACAATTCTGTGATCCTATGAAATAGTTCTCTCTTTTGATCGTAAATCATTGCCTAAGTATTTTGTAGGCACTTGCATCCAGTCTAACTTGTGAAAGGTCAAGCTTGATCAGATAGCTCAAAAGACTGGAGGGTGATTGCCAAACATGAACAAATCTGGGGAGGCGAGAAGTAGATGGAAGCTCAACTGCAGTCAAGGTAAGACCATCTTGTGTTTAGCAAAAGGAATAAAAATGGTCTGGAGCTAAACCCAACCTAGCAGACTCTCCTCAATGTTCTTCCATCTAAACCAATGAACGAGGCAGGAAGCAGAAATGCAAAGTGATTTAAATGGAGGCACCGTCAGTTACCATGATTTTCATATGCTTGACTCTCATACCCCTTTAATCCCACGTATGTGAGTAAACTGAAACAGCTTACTGTGCAGTCCTGCAGCCATTCCACCCCAGGCTCTGATCTTGTTAAACCTCATAAATTACAAGGCTAGGTGTGGATGGATTAGTACTTTGAAGGGAAATCTCGCCCTTCTGTGGGAAGGAGGGTGTGGGTTCAGTAGGTGGCACTCTTACCTTGGAGTGAGCGCCGAGGCAATCCCCTCTGCACAAAGCCATGGAGGATGCTGGATGTCCAAGGATGCATCAGCCTTGACAGTTTATTTTCTCAGAGCTTGCAAGGAACCAACGGCTGCACTTTGCCTGGGGTTCTGATACTCATTTACGTTCTGCTTAAATCCTGTCATCAATATTTGTAGATTTTTTTCTCCCAAAAAGTCCCTCTACAGTTTCAAGGAGATAGTTTTTTCCGAAAAGGTAACAATTCTGTGCTTTACAGACCAGTGAATGATTCCTGTGCAAGGATGTACAATCTGAGAGGTTTTTGCACTCTCAGAAACAGGTCTGCAATACTCCAAGAAACAGCTATTTCTTCACGTACACCTTGTGCAGACCCAGTCAATTGTTCTAAAGTACACAAAACCCCCCATCTTTTAGTGTATAAAATATACTGGAATTCTGATCTGGAGCAAGGAAAGGCCAACAGCGCTGATTGCAAAGGGAGAAAAACATAGATTCCATTTGTCTGGTTGCAGAGAGATCTGCAAATGAGGTGAGGGTGCAGCAGGCAGGCCATCTCCATTTCCTTTACTCTGACCTCAAGGCAAAAAGGGAATGCAAGGCAATGTGGATGTGTAAAGCCCTTAAAAAATGCCAGTGAGAAAGGAACCATATTTACTTTTCCTGGAAAAGGCATTTCTACTACTGGGGAATTACAGAAGCAGAATTCTTCCCTCTGGAAGAGCATTAGTTAAACAGAGATTGTATCACTGTTCTGCCAAAATATACATTTTAATCAGATGCCAGATGTAAGAACTGATGTTTATTAAACTATAAACGGGGTTCCAAGGCAGCCGTACAGATTTCTGATACAGGTCTCTATTTACTACTGTGTCACAGAAACTGTTGGTTTGGGTTTTTTTCCCCAGTTAAGTGAGTTCTACACTCTTTTCAATCCATCCTGGAATAGTTATGTTATTGCAGTGTTCACAAACAAAACTGTTTCCACACAGGATAAAAATCAAAGCAACTATCCTCTAAAACATGACATCTACATCTTCAAAGAATAGTCCCAGATTTTTCAAAAAACTGTTCCTACCGTCATGCAGATTCTGGCTCTAGATGACAAATCTGACATATTTGTTGGGTCACTAGGAACAAGGGACACCTGCCATCAGCAGAGACACCTTCCACTAGACCAGGTTGCTCAAAGCCTCATCCAGCCTGGTCTTCAACACTTCCAGGGAGGAGCATCCACAACTTCCTTGGGCAACCTGTTCCAGTGTCTGACCACCCTCAGAGTGAAGTACTTCTTCCTAATATCTCATCTAAACCTCCCCTCTTTCAGCTTAAACCCATTTCCCCTTGTTTTGTCATTAGTTGCCCTTATGAAAAGTCCCTCCCCAGCTTTCTTGTAGCCCCTTCAGGTACTGGGAGGTCACTATAAGATCTCCCCGGAGCCTTCTCTTCTCCAGGCTGAACAGCCCCAACTCTCTCAGCCTGTCCTCATAGGAGAGCTGCTCCAGCCCTCGGATCATCCTGGTGGCCTCCTCTGGACTTGTTCTAGCTGCTCCAGGTCTCTCTTGTGATGGGGGCTCCAGAATTGGATGCAGTATTCCAGCTGGGGCCTTATGAGAGCAGAGTAGAGGGGGATATACTGTTGTATATTATATACTGTTGTATATACAGCATACTGTTGTACTGGTGAGTGCCCAGGAGGCTTCAGCTACAGCTGTCCTTGGAGCTGTGCCCATCATTTAAGTCATAAGGCTTATTCAGCTGAGGAACATCACTGTTTTAACAAGAGCTTCAGGGACATTTTTTGATTCAGTTTGCAACACAAAGGAGGGCTCTGCCAAGGCCAACGCGTTCAATGCTAAGCATTCACATTCAGTTGGGTGTGGACCCAGTAGCTCCACAAGTTTACAGCAACACAGAACTGATTCCCCTTAAAAGAGGCCGACACAGTCAAGATTTTGCCATGCTCGCAACCCCTTTAAAAAGAAGTAGGAGGAGGAGCTGAGCCGGTTATAGATCCTTGCATGCAATAATCCCTTCATAGAATCACAGAACAGTAGGGGTTGGAAGGGACCTCTAGAGATCATCTAGTCCAACCCTCCTGCCAAAGCAGGTTCACCTAGAGCAAGTTGCACAGGAAAGCATCCAGACAGGTTTGGAACATCTCCAGAGGAGACTCCACAGCCTCTCTCAGTGGGTCAGCTGGCACCCTCACAGTAAAGAAGTTTTTCCT
>NW_010304487.1:5721-25101 GCF_000700745.2 Antrostomus carolinensis | reverse complement strand
AACCCAAAACCATTCTATGATTCTATGAAAGGACCCAGCCTGCCCATTTGACTGCTCTGTGCTGATGAGGTGTGCAGTAGGTGTGTGTCCTGGTACTCACCATTAAAAGAAATCAAAGCTAAAACCAATGTATATTTTTTCTTGGCTCCTCGCAAGTGTTGCAGGGCAGCTTTCTCCCTCATCCCTTCTACATTCAGTTCTGTAAGGAAATTATCTCTCAAAACTTCTTTTAAGCTGAGTTTGAGACAGGACAAATGCTAACACTTCACAGAGGTAGATGGTAGATGGTAGATGACCTTGGCCACGGCCCCAGAGCTCCAGGTAAAAAACCATTTTGCATTTCAAGACATGATTTACAGTCTTATGAAGAAAAGCAGACTCATATCCTTCTGCAGATGGCTGGCGTGTGGCTTCCGTGCATTTCCCGAGAATTCATTTGTAAATTCAATAATTAGTTTATGAATAACAATTAATTAAAAATTGGCTCCCCCAATAAATGTAACATGTCATCCTGTCATTTGTCCTGATTGATCTCCACATGAGAATATTGCAAATCCCCGAGACACATATATTGGAAAAAATTAACTGAAACCTGGCACAAAGGCTATATTTCAGTAAAAATTGATTGAAGTGAAATGCAATTATTAATGATTGTCATGTATAATTGCTGTGATTATGGACTGCATTCTGGGGAAGGGACACATAATTCAGACAATTGGCATGTCAGAGATAACTCGATTTGTCACCACCTCCCTCCCTAATTCATTTGCACACTGTGTTGGCACGGAGCCAAACTGAAGACACGTCCCTGTGGGACAAAGCAATGTGCCCTGCCAGGTTACTCTGACCCAGCTCTCCCTGCTCCCTGCAGCAGCTGTTTCTCACCATGTCATCATGAGACCTTTATCTGAGGGCGACTGTCACTTCACAGCCTGAAGCTCTTGATTTTAAATGAAATCCAAGCTGGGAAGGGCTTGTGCTGTGCTGGTCTGGTGTGCCCATCTGAGCACAGAGGTGATGGCACTTGGGGACTGGGGTCATGGTGACCCAAGTCATCTTAAGAATGTATTCAGATTTTGTTGTTGTTATTGTTTTCACAAGTAGAGAAAGTACCAGAAACCTGAAATTCCCAGGGGCAAAATACATTTTAAAGTGACAAGAAATTCTCTAAAATTTGACCCCCCAGTGAAGGAAAATATCGAGCAGGAAGACTAAGTTCTGAAAAGGAGAAAATCATTTCATTTCATGTCAATGGTTTTAGTTGACTAAAAATAGTGGTTTTAAAGGGGATGTTCATTCATCCTGTTTAAAAAGAAACAGCTCCAATTTTGCTTCAGTGTGATGTGCCATTTTTCTTCTGAATTTTTTGATTCAGCAGCTGAAGCAGAATATTCATTGTTTTCCCAAAGCTGCATGCAACTGAGTTTTTAGTTTAAAAAATTAAATATGAGATATACAAGTACCTTTTATGTGTTTTTCAGTAGCTAAGATAAACCTAGACCAGCTCACAGCTGTACTCGCTCTGCTTTTTGGTCTGTCACTGAATCTGCCTTTATTATTTTTCAAAATTATTTCAGGCTGATTCTGCATATCTTCCCATGCTTAAAAAGGAGATAATTTGGGTTCTTGATTAGTTTTTGTGTACAAAATTCTAAATTATTTAGAATGTGAGGCAATTCCCAAAGAAACAAACAGTAAGAGTAACAAGTAACCAATGGCTGGAGCAGCAGAGTTGGGCTCCATCCCTGCTGTCTCTTGGCATCCCAGGTAAGGAGCTGGTTGCCCTGACCCCTCGCTGCAGTCAGAAGAGAGGCAGAGGTCAAACAAGTCACCTGGATATAAAGGATGCCTGTCTTCAATGCCCGTCCCTGGATGAAGTGAATCTGCACAACTGAGTGTTGTCCTACAAAGAGCCCAGTCCTTTTGCCTGGAGAAAAGAGGCTAAAGGCTCTTCCCGTGCTGGTTTGCAGCAAGTTGATGGGCTGGGACTCTGCAGGAGGAACCTGGGCAGAAAAAGAGAGATCCTGGCTGTGCAAACACATCTGCCACCAGTTGAAGCATCTCTGCATGTGCCCTGTGTCCAGGCAATGTGGGGACACAGACCCTACACCTTCTCTTTCCCAATGTGGGGCAAGGATTGCAGGGTGGACCAAAGATAGTCATCTTCCTTCTGGCTGTACATTCATCTCCCCACGCAGCAGCACAACCCAGAGCCTTGCGACACAGGAACACAGGAGGTTCCGCTTAAACTTGAGAAGAAACTTCTTTCCAGTGAGGGTGATGGAGCCCTGGGACAGGCTGCCCAGGGAGGGTGTGGAGTCTCCTTCTCTGGAGGCATTCAAGACCCACCTGGACGCCTTCCTGTGTGATCTCATTTAGGTTCCTGCTCTGGCAGGGGGGTTGGACTGGATGATCTTTCGAGGTGCCTTCCAATCCCTCATAGTCTGTGATTCTGTGATAGCCAGATCTTTGTCTTGGTGACCTGAAGCTCTCCTGTACCCCATGGACATGTAGGACACAGCCTTCGTTCTCAATAACAAAGCTTTAAAAGCTCCCTTTCTCCTTACAATCCCTTTTGTGCTCAGTGTCCTGTAGCCTTCTACAATCAGCCGAGAAGTCCCATTAAAACACCAGCTTATGGCAATTTTAGTGCTAAGTCCGGAGCCCAAACTGGTGAGCTCACAAATGAAGGCTGTGATTAGATGGGATTGGGCTGATGGGAGCTCATAGCAGGAACTGTGGGTAAACTGCAACTTAGGGATCTTTTCATTGCCCTCCAAATCATTGTTATGAACCCAGAAATTTAGTTTCCTGCTACACATAGAAGAAGTGCTGGCATGCTATGGTCCAGAAATGCACAGTTGAAGTATTAAAGCAATTTTAATTCTTTCTTGCAATAACGATGAGCAATAACATATTATTGTCAGAAGGCATCTGAGATCACACACATCCAAGTTTTTAAAGCTTATTTGATCTTTTTCTTTTTTCCTCCCAATCCTTATATTTAGACCTCCTTCTCCCATATGAAGAATTCTTTGAACTGAAGGAATAGGGTAGGCCATGCCCTCCTTCTCTGATATCAGTGAAAAACATCACCCAGAGCTTCAGCCTCTCTCTGATTGGTTTCCAAATGACCTGGCAAACATGAACTGGTGCTTCAAACATCTTACATTTCTCCCCATTTAGGCTGAAAAACAGGAAAATAAACACTTGTCCATCAAAGGAAGAGGAAGAAAGAGGAAGATGCACACAAATTACCCATGAGGGTTCCTGGAAGGGTCACCCAAAACCTCTCATGAGGTGAGACCCAGGCAGATGAGTCCTCTTATGTGGATGTATTTTCCTTCAGCTCCACACTCTGAGAGAGTTTATCAGTTCACAAATAGTTTCATCTACTGAGATGTTTGGGCATGAATCCCAGGTAAAAATGTTTCCATCAAAAATACACTCTAGCCAGCCCCTGCAGCAATGCTACATGGCACTGTTGAGCTGGCATAACTTTGATCTCCAGATAGAAACGAGCCTCTCTCCCTTGCTCAGTCACACCATTTGGAGTGTTATTAGACTGCAGGATGAACACTTGAAGTTACATCTGAATCTAGGACATACTGAAAGTAGTCAGATGCCCTCTGCAAGCTCTGAAGTTTTGAGAAAAACAACAAAACAAAGTTATCTCCTCATGAGCCAAGGTGTTGTAGGCAGTCATCAAATATATTTTGACATGGATGGGGCAAAAGGCAGCCAGAGCAGAGTGTTCCCACTGACACAAACGGGACATGTTCACAGAGGGAAGTTTTTGTTTCCAAATGTTAAAGCTGTGGGAAAGTTCACTGAAGACCATCCAGCTCATGGAGCCATGTTGGTAACAGGGAGCCAGACCTCTGAGACATGCTTGGGTACCACCTGTGGGTCAGCAGTACTCAGATCCCACTTTCATAAAGTGAGTAGCTAGAAGAAGGCAGCATTCAGATGATGACTATTTTTAAAATCTCTGTGAAGAAATCTGTAGACCCTCAAACCTTCTGTGGAAGTTTATTCTGGAGGGTAGTGACATAAGGTTTCTAGGACAGAAGAATGGGACCCGTATAGTCTGATAACATTAAAGAAATATCGGAGAAGATGGCAAATTTGTTGTCACAATGACTTTACAGCCACAGGTTAACTACAAGGAAATTTTCCATGAGAATACACTTTATTTCTGCAAAACAGACAAACAGAGATGCATTTTTTTTTCTTTTCTCAGCAAAGGAAAAGTTGTTCTGAATGTCATCCCTGAACAAACATGTTTTATTTAAAAGTATTGACTCCAAGCATTTCCCCCAAACTGATATTTTAGACTAAAATGACTAAGTCAAAGCAAAATTGTTGTTATAAAGATATATTTTGCATCCCAGCTGCTTGCCCACTTAGGTGAAATCATCAGCCTGCTACCCCATTCTCCACCCAGCCCTGCTAGGGGTCCTAAGGACCAGACAGTTTAGAAACAACCAAGGAGGGAAGGCAGTGCTGCCTCTCTTGTGCATGACCCAACTCATTGCCAAGAGCATTGTCCTATGTCTAGACCCAGCCTGGACCCAGGTACTGTGGCTTGGTGAGTCTGGAGAAGCATTTGCCCACTTGTCTCCCTTAAAACCAGAAATATGTGGCCACTTTTCACTCCCTTGCTGACTCCACTAGAAAGACAGAGCTGAGTTTTGCACCTGAAAGGGCGTCCATCATGTGAGTCTTGTACCTAAGGGAATCAACTTCCTACTTATCTATGAGAAATCTGGCTTTTCTTTTCCTTTCCCTAAATACCATAAATCATCTTTGAGTACAGAATTAATTGTATGGATGTTTAGCATTAAATATGTTAATTGATTTATGATTTTAAACTAATTAAAGTATGGTCTTTTGGGAAATTAACATCTTTTGTCAAACCACTTTGTTGCTTGTAACCAGTCCAAAATCAAAATATCCCACACTTCTTTAACTTTCTATTGAGTTAAAACTCATTAAACTTTATTTATTTATTTTTAACTTAGTCATAGATTGATTTTTTTTTCCCCCTCAATTAGTGGCTGCAACTGTTTAGTGTCTTTGTCACCAAAACCAATGATATATTTAAGCTATTAGTAACCCATGAGTAAATCCTTTGTCCTGGTAAATCTGTCACTTCCTTTCATTTTGGATGGAGTTTAAGCCATGGGTTCCCATTTAAATCAGTGTCTCTGAGCAGCAGTCTTTGGAGAGAAAGTGCTCTTGGGAGGTAGTTCATCTCATCCTTTGTTAGACCTCTGAAGGAGATCATTAGATAGTCAAGCTGAAGTGCTGTTTTCTCTGCTGACTAAAAGGGAGTTTGGATGACCACAACAAAATAAGATATCCACAGAGCTATCTAAAGGCAGGTGAGATGAGTCCCATTCTTGAGATGGTGGAGCAGCTCTCCAATTAGATAACAGACCTGAGATGGATCTGCCCACACGGTTTTCATTAAAAAGTACAAAAATAACAGCATGATCCTTGAGCTTTGAACAATATTTTACCCAAACATAAATTAGAATTAAAAACCTGAGTTAGAGAAGCTCTGCCCAATGGAAAAAACCAACTACTTGCAATTTGCATGACACCCCGTCACCTCAGCTCTTGCAAGAGGGGAAAGGAAGCCCTTTCTCAGCCTTATTCTCAGTTCAAAACTCTGTAACACCACCCCAGTTTGTACTAAAAACTGCCCAAGACAACATTTTTGCTGTCTGTGTATCTGCTTCCTGCTACTGCCAGCAGTCTCCCAGCATCTCCTGGTGTTGCTGACTACCTCCTGCCCAGGGCTCTTGCCCTCTTCTCCTGCCTGTCTGACCTGAGCTGCAGAGCAGGGGCTCTGCCAGTGACCTTGGGGTTCTTCCAGACCCAGCATACAGCAGCTAGCCAAGCTACACAGCTTCTTTGCACACACAGAAAATGGAAAAATGAGCTGGTAGCCAGATATTGTCCACTAGAGAAAACAATCTTGGCCATTGCTTTTGCAAACAGCTAAATAGCTCAGACCACCAAAGGCAAAACACCATTTTCCCAGCTGCTGAGGGGGAGGGTGGCTGTTTTGGCAGAGAACAATTCTCACTCATAGATAAGATAATGGGAAAAAAAAAGAGTTATCAAGTGGCAGCTTCCTTTATTGCTTGGTTTAGTATCTGTCCCCCAAAACAAACCAATGAGTATGAGAAATTCACAAAGCTGCACTTAAATCCAAATGTACGTAACCCACAGACATCAGTGTGCTGCCCTTATTCCATGAATCACCCTTGTAACCCTCTGGGATCACAGTCCTGCCACACCAAAGCAGCAGTTCTGAAATAAGATGGAGAGGCAAGAATAATCTTAGATGTGGTGATTAAGAAAGGACCATTGTAGCATATTTCTGTCCTGACTTAATGTTGTTCGAGAATAGAGACTAGGGAACTTAATCCAGAGATTTCTTGATCAGTCACAGCTTGTGTGGGAGGGATGGAAGAGTTATCAGAAAGACACTTAGAAATGGTTAGGAAATTAGCAGATTTGGAGGAAAGCTCCATATCCTTAGGCATGTGATCTTCTAGTTTCTAGTCTGAGTTTTCTTGGCTTTAGTTTGTCACTCTTCTCAGTTGGCCTTTGGCTTCTCAAGTAACATTTGTGTCCTCAGCTATTGGAAATCCCTTCTTGTACCCATTGTTAGACTGAGACCAGTGAACTCCTGTAATCAAGAAAATATATCTTCCCATCTCTCCTTGAGTAGAGCTTTCCAGATCTCAGTTCTTCCAGTGACTCTGTTCTGAAACCTTTCTTGTTTTCCTTTCTGATGTTCCTTTCCTTGTGGAGGATAGTATCTGAACAGAGGATCCTCTAGAGATGTCACTGGGACCAAATAAAGAGGTATTACCAACTCTGTCCTACTATCACTTGGTCTCTTTGGATTTCTAGATCCAAGGTTCATGTCAGCCCAAATACGCCCAGCCTCATCCTGGAAGTCAGCTTAAAAACTGTTTCTCCTCTCTGTGTTCCAGGGCTTCTCTCAGTTTTAGATTTATTCTCTCTGCCTTGATGTTCCTTCTGACAGGTCACTCAGATCAGCTCACACAGAATAGCATGATGAACCTCATCAACACTCACCACTGTCTGGCTACAAGTGAAATTTCAGTGAGTTTTGCTTCTGGGAAGCCTCAAAGACGCATGACCTTAGGGTGACATGATATGGGATGGATCTGTACATTTTTTGATTGCATGGCCCCAGGACATGAGAAAGTCCCACTTTCCCTTTGTGTCATTAACCCTTAAGTCATCATTGAGCATTGCCACCTTAACTCCTAAGTTTGCCCTAGGCCTGAACAACTCTGTTCAGTCTCAGGACTCCTATCAGCAGCTGGTGATGAGGGCAAAACCAGGAAATCATCCTGAACTGCACAAGAGATCAACAGGCTGACATCACTCCAAAAGCAGGAGCTGGGGTAGTATCCTGGGTCTCATCCTCCTCCCATGGACATCTAAGCCTGTGTTTTAAAACCAGGCTCACAGGTGGCTCTGAACCTGAGGCCCAGAGGGGATTAAACAGCACGTGGGAGGATGAAAGATTTTCTCTCCTCCTGCAATGCTTGGACCAGGTTTGGACACAGGGTTGGCAGTGTAGGAAGGCTTGGGCTAAAGCGGTCTTGTTGCTGCCCTATGCTGTCTTCTCAGAGGCTAAGTAGGTCCCCGAAGGTCCTCAGCCAGTGTCTGTTGCCCACCCTACCATCAGCTGTGATAGAACAGATACCAGTCTGTGCGTGTCTTTTCGTGCCTTCCCAGGTGGCCACAGCTGCTGTCTCCTTCTGTGAACTCAGCAAGTACTTCTGGACAACAGGAATCTCATTTCATCTCCTTTCCATCAGCCTTGTGAGGGACAGAGCAGCAAAGAGCCAGGCAGAGTGCACAGTTAATTCACAGGGAAATTGTCTTGTCCTGTGGTCGTTTTGTCTCCTGGCAGTGCGCAGAGGCAGCACCATTATCTGTTTTTGCCAGCACTTCTAGTCTTGAAATGTCTTTAATTAAAGGCAAACCGAGTTGTAGATATAGGATGTCTTAATTATATGTGTGTGAATAAAGTGTTTAATAAGATGTAAGAGGTCCTTCTCTTCCCCTTGGAGCCACCAGATCAGAGAACAAACTTGCTCCCTTGGAAACAGACAAAATGCGTTGGTTTCTGGAGGGCTGGTTTGTCACCAGACTTTTCTCTAGGCTTTTCTTGGGCTAGTGCCAAACTTTTCAAACAATTAGACGAAGAAAGGGATGTTATGACTGTTGCTGCAGGAGCTCATTCCCTTTGAGAGGTAGCCCTTCTTCAGTCAAAGCCCAGCGGTGCACATGATGAAGACCTCAGTGAGTCGAGGCGATGCTGCCTCTCAATGCACTCAAGCCTGCCTCCTTGAGCAAGATGTCAACTGCTCAATTTGCAGCCAGTGCCTGCTCAAGTAGATGAGCTGAATGGTTTCATTTGTTGGCTTCGAGCCTTCAGCTGGTAGGAGACAGGTTACCCTGATCCTGTCCCCTCTGTATTGGGGGCCAATGAACAACCTGTACCCTACCATAGAGAGATCATTTCCTCAGAAAGGTCCCATTTTAACAGGTTCCTCCTGCCTCCTGCACCCAGTCCTAAGTATTGTGGTCACCTTCTGTACCCATGGGCAGTCTGGCACAACATCAGTCTGTAGGCAGGGACAAACAAGTGAAGGTGTACATGACACTGCAGTGGAGGAGTCAGATCATTTACCTGGGAGTAGGGGCTTGGCTACTTGGACTGTTCTTGCACCATGTGTTCAACAGTTATTGGTGAAAATGAGGGGTCAAATAGAGGTTCTGGAAAGGTGTATCCATGCCTGTCTGCAAACACACAGCTGGGCAGCATGCATTCTCTAAGGACATTGACTTAATATTCTTCCTTGTCTACTCTAGTGATTTCAGTGCGACAAGAAGAAAAGTCTGGTTTCAGGTGAGGTTACCAAGAGATGACACTTCAGTGAGAGGAACAGAGTCTTTTGCCACAGAAGCTGGAGTGTTTTGCAGGAGATTAATTACCCCTGGTACAACTAAGGAGTGAAGGAAACCCTGGCTGCAAAAGCTGATTGACCACTTGTTCTGAGATCAGGGAACCAAAAGTTCCCACAGGCAACTCATCTGGCCTGCAGTGATTTTTACTGCAATACCTTTTGGGGCAGCTTCAAACTCCAATTCAGAAGTCAACAGCATGATATGGCAGCTTTCTTCAACATCTCTAGCCCTTTATGGCTCTGGGTGACATAAGAACTTAACATTTCAACCAAAACAGCTTGGCTAGATAAAGACAATTAAATATTACCAATGTTTTTTTTTTTTTTTCTGCAAAAAGCTGGAAGTGGCCCTGAGGGGCTTTACATCAATTCCTCTCACTTGAATCTCATGTCAAGGCAAACACATCAGTCTGGAGCTATCCCTGGGCTAATTCTTATGTTGAATTGTGTCCAGGATGGCTGCAGCTTGGTGTTAGTTTGAGTGAAATCAGCGCCTAGAATCTGGCTCTCTGGTGAGTGCAAACATTTATTTCATTCAAAGTTAAGGTTAGCCATATTTCTAAAGCTCTTAGAGGACTTTCAAAATTGGCTTTTCAGAGTATGCTTAGAGAGGAAAAGGTGTTCAGGTCACAACAGTTTTAAGACCTCACTGGGTTTTAAAGGTAGAATAGAGGCTCGTAAATCACTTGAGAAATTCTCGGCTCCCTACATCTGCAACAAGAAAGGAGATGCTCTGATGCAAGCCCTGCCCTCCATGAGAAAGGCAAGTCAGCAGCTGAGGACACTTGCTCATCAGCTTTACTGCATCCCTGGCCAGGTGCCAGCAAAGCTTCCCTAAGTGGTGCTACTGGACAAGTGTCCTTCGCAAGAGACAGACATCTCCACTCACCTCCTTCAGCAGCCCCAGCCAGGCAGGATGTCTCTCTGGCCTCCCTGGGAGGCTGGAGGCCAGTCGATCACCAAACCCATGGAGTCCAGCTCATCCTAGGCAAGCTCCCTGCCTTCCCAGGGGCTCCCCCAGGTCCTTCTCATGCCCTGCACCCTGTGCCTCCATCCCCTGCCCTGCTCCCACTGCAGGCACCTTCCAGGGGAGCATAAGAAGAAGGCGGCTGCAGCTTGTCCTCCCTCTGCAAGGCCTCTCATCGAGCAGTATCCTAGAAAGCAACCACTCATATTTCCCCTGAGTTTGGATAAGCTTTCCCTCTTCATGACATTACTGTTTTCTCCATGGATCAATTTCTCCCCTGCCTGTCTTGGCTTCTTTTTATAGTGGATTAAATTGTTTTGATTAAATGAAAATGCTGGTGTATTACCAGGGAGGCTCTGGGCTTCTTTATCATATAAACAAACTTCAAGGAGGTGGCTAGGACGATCACCAAGAGAGAGCAGAGCTGCTGCACGTTGCAGAGAGAAGTATTACACCGAACGTTTGTCCCTGCAGTTCATTATCTCATGGCAATAAATTTTATATCTTGGCTTTCTTTTTTATTGCCATAAAAAATAATGGACTGTTTCCAAGTTAAAGCTGTGATGCTGGGTATAATCTGTCCAGCAAGCAATAAAGCAAGGTGGTTTTTTAAAAAAATTTCCTCTGTTGCTTCAATCCCAACATAACCAAACTTCTTGAAATAATTCAGGGGCTGGCAGCTTCTGATGAGTCAGCACCGAGTGCACGGAGAGGTTTCAGGGCACGTTCAAGCACCTTGCCTGACTTCTCCTCTTGCAAGATGCAAAAAGGCAGAATATCTACCCGAGGTAACTCTGGCACACTGTTGCCATAGTTACGTGAACTCTTTAATAGATTTGTTTTCCTATCTTTAATAGATTTGTCCTCCTAACACATGGCTATGACTAGGGATAAGGGAGTGGAGCATCTCCCTTCTGAGGAAAGGCTGAGGGAGCTGGGGCTCTTTAGCTTGGAGAAGAGGAGACTGAGGGGTGACCTCATTAATGTTTATAAGTATGTAAAGGGTGAATGTCAGGAGGATGGAGCCAGGCTCTTCTCAGTGATGCCCAATGGTAGGACAAGAGGCAATGGGTGTGAGCTGGAACACAGGAGGTTCTGCTTAAACTTGGGAAGAAACTTCTTTACAGTGAGGGTGACGGAGCCCTGGGACAGGCTGCCCAGGGAGGGTGTGGAGTCTCCTTCTCTGGAGACATTCAAGACCCGCCTGGACACCTTCCTGTGTGATCTCATTTAGGTTCCTGCTCTGGCAGGGGGGTTGGACTGGATGATCTTTCGAGGTCCCTTCCAATCCCCAACATTCAGTGATTCTGTGATTAATACCATCTTCATTTTAGAGATAGAAACCTAAGGTAGAAAGAGTCCAAGGGCACACAGGAGCCAGGAGGCAAAGCCAGGAACTGAAATACATCCTGGAATTGTCTTTGTCAGACCCTAAATAGAGCCTTGAACTTCTGGCTCTGGCCTGGTGCCCTCTCGTTCATGGCATTTTCGTTTACCATCATTCATGGTAACAAATAATCACCAATGGCACTTAACTTGGACTTTAGTTTGATGCTGGAACTGGTTTCACTGCTGCAAAGACATCCCACGAGGGAAATACTCTGATTCCCTTCAGTGCTGCCTGTATCAAACACAACATCAGAACAAGTCCCTCATCTGCTCGGAACGGGTATCTGAGGAGCTTTGGATGAGGTATGTTTTTCTCTAAATCCATCTCTAAGATACACCTGTGAAAGTAGTACAGAACACATCATAAATTGCATTTTTAAGTATTTTTGGCTATGCCATCTAAAGGGGTCAAGGGAAAGACTACCAAAGCATTAGCTCTGTCAAGAAAAAAATACCACCAACACTAAATCATGTTTGCCTTGAAGTTTCTAGGAAAAAAAAAAAAAAAAAATCTTATTTTTCTTTTTTATCTCACCTGGAATTTTTACAGAAAAACAAGCTAAATTCTGACAGCCAGAAGATAAATTGGGCTCAAAGCCTATTGCAAATTTCAGCCTAGGAAGGTCTATTTGCCTTAGAAATTCTGTCTTAGAAATGGTTAGTGTTCCTTCTTACCTTAGATTAATACATAAAGATAAAAACAGTGTCTAACACAGACATCCACATTTATACAAGTGGTAATTTCTTTACAAATAACCTGTTCGAGTTTTCAAATTGATCCCCACAATTACAAAATGTTGGTCTCAGGACACTGAGAAGCCATTACTGATTATGTCTGGCATTTTCAGAGGGTGAAACACTTTGAAGACATCCCTGACTGCATTTGGAGACCTCCATATAACTTTAAAAACCCAGTTTCCAGGCCTGTTCACAACCAGGGGCTACTTCCACATCCTGTTACAAAGGCAATTCTGAAGGAACTATGAAGCAAAGGTTAATTGACTTTGGACTTCACTTTAATTATTTTCCTACCCTCTAAGGTGATGTAAATGTAAAGGAGCTTCACTGAAGCTGCTGGAATTAGGAATATAGAAATGAAGGACTGGAGGAGTTGTGTGATACTGACACGACGTGAAAGTCACACCCATGTTTGTCAAAAATGTTGCCATAAGGTGCAACCTTCTGCTTTGGAAAGGGAAAAGCTCCTGCCTGGTAGGATGGGCTCAGTAAGGAGGTAACCTCATTGCTGAAAGCAGAAGAGGGTTGGTGTGACACTGATGGGCAGGAGTGGAACTGATGCAGAGCTATTGGTACAAGATGGGGATCTGGAGCGTGTGTGAGCAGTGTTGCAGGCTTCATCTGCCTTGTGAGCTGTCCTGGTTTTTACTGGGCCAGAGCTGGTTCTGTTCAGCAGCTGGAACAGCACTGGGGTTTGGGTTCAGCTGGGATTTGTCAGGAGAGAAACGCTGAGAACATCCCCATGTTGCATTTGTGTCCCTGGCACTGAAGGACTTTGTGTTTGTCCGTCTGCAAGCGGAAGATCTCAGGGGTGAGGAATATTGCCATGGATCAGCTCCATGGGCATTGGGCTCTGCCAAGAGGCTGTTCCATCTCCTGTCCCCCATGGGCAGGAGATCCATGAGGGGCTCTTCCTCTCTTGCTCTCTCTGGCTTTCGCTCAGGTTCTGGCTCTCCCGGGATTGCGGTTTCGGGTCGGGATTGTGGCTCCTCCGGGATCATGATCTGGGAACGGGCCGGGCTGGGTCGGCGGGTGGTGAGCGATGGCTCTGGGTGTCACTCATTTGTATATTTTGTTACTCTCAAACAGAGTCACTGGCCCTACCTTAGTCAGAAAGAATTGTTTCACTGGCTAGGCTTACCAACTGCTTGTGCAAAGTGCAGGATGAAGTGCATCCTGTGTACAACTCCAACTAAAGAAGTTCAGCAGCTTCAGGGAGAAGAGGACTGGCTGCACTTGTCCAGCCCCATGCAGAAAGAGGGAGTTATCTAAAAACAAATTTTCTTCAGCTTCTGACAATCATTTCTACTCTCCATCTAATTTAATTAAAATTTATCATTCAGCTCTCAGGCAAGCGTTCCACACAAAGAAGGTTAAAAGCCTCCCTCTTTACCTTCTCCTTGCATTTTGGGAAAGGTTCCCCAAATGGTCCTTTTAGGATACAAATACTGGCTCCTAATTTATTTGATTATATATCTGCAAAGTAAATTTCATTATTCTTTCATATTTCATTTTATTGCATATTGAAATATTTCATATTTCATTTTATTTCATTAAATGTCCTGCAAAGTATATTTCACAAGTCTTTGCACTTGATCAACAAAATTAAAACAGTTAAGGAAGGGATTTGCTGATGGAAGATGCTAAAATTGTTTGTCTGTAATTAATCCTCAAAAGAACATGCTGAAGTAGAGAGCCTTTACTTCATGTCAGCATTTGCATGTCCACAACAATATTAATTACATCACCATGGACTGGGTCAAAATTTATTGAGACACAGACTGCTGGAGCTTTGCCATTCATTTATGTTGCACTGGGTTTGTGGGTAGAAGAAGATGTCCTCCAGGAAAACATGAGAGCACTTTCAGCCCCAAAACAGAAGAAACTACAAGGCCTGTCAGGACTTACAGTGAGTGAAGAAGGAGGGATTTATGGGGAACTTCATTACCAAATGTGTGTTGGGGGCAGATGCAGGGGAGGCCACACAGAAGGAGTCAGACAGCAGAAAGGAATAGCCAGATACAGCCTCAGACCATTAGTAGCACAAACCTGAGGTGAAAGACAGATCTGGGGGGAAGTAGCACCTGGAAAAGTCCCAGGACTGAAAAGAGAGGCATGGCCTCTGCTGTGTGGTCTTTCTTGATATCCAAGAAAACAAAAATTTGTGAATTTGTGGGTATAACATTTGGTATCTCATATTATGTCACAATTTATCCCCCCAAATAGATGCAACACGTAGGACTAAAGATTTTACCAATGCCAGGTGCTCCTGTCACCAAGCCATGGAGGCACTGGAAAGCTGGCACCTCAGCTAACTGGTCACCTCGGCTCCTTCCATGGTCATACAGGTATTATTAAGGCTGTACAAATGGTTTGGAGGAGGAATAGTCACAGCTGCTTTGCACTCGTGGGACAAGCTGCAAGGAATCATTTGGTGTGGGAGATCATGTCAGACTTGGGATCCCTGGGAGGATTTGACAGAAAATGGCTGAAGGACTTTGGGAGACAGGACCTCAGGAGAACTCTGATCCCACCTCCCATCCTGGAGCAAGGATCAGGCATCATACGGGCTGAGCTGAGTGCACAAGGTCCCAACCTTTGTCAGGGCTTATCCACAGCTCCTAACTCTCATAAAGCTGCCCTCTTTGCGCAGCTACTGGCTGGGTTGGGAGGGGCTGTCTTCCACCCTTCCTCCCTCGAAGGGACTATTGTGAAGGAAGCAGCACAAAATTACTGGATCTTAAAGAGTGAGACTCCAGAAAAGATCCTAAAAAGAGGGAGAGAGGACAAGGAGGTTAATGGTTTGTCCCAGTGATGAGGGCCCTCTGGAGAAGAACAAGGAGTGTGATGAGGCTCTCAGTAGGAAATATGACATTATTGCAGGTCAAGGATTTCTGTTTGCTTCATTGAGAGAGAAGCTGCAGTGCCAGAAGGGCACACAACAGATTTTTTTTTCTTTTTCTTTTTTTTCCAAAAAAAGATATTGTCTTTGGGTTCTATTCAAACATCTCTTTTCAGGAGTGACAGCCAGTTGTGACAACTTGCAGACCTTTGCAAGCAGCTGACCAGAGTGAAGTTAAGATCTTGTCAGCAGTTCTTTCCAGCACCAACATCAGTCTGGCTTCTTAAGGCCATTAGCAAATCATAATTACTGAACATTTCAAACCCAACATCTCTATCCAGTGAAACACCAGCAGGTTGGCCAGCATGGTCCAATAAGCAAAATCAGCATACATAGATTGCATGCTGTGTTCTATATGTTTTAATACTCCCTGGGGTGCATTAGAAGGGGTGTGGTTAGTAGGTCAAGAGAGGTTCTCCTCCCCCTCTACTCTGCCCTGGTGAGGCCACAGCTGGAATATTGTGTCCAGTTCTGGGCCCCACAGTTCAGGAAGGACAGGGAACTGCTGGAGAGAGTCCAGCACAGAGCCACCAAGATGATGAAGGGAGTGGAGCATCTCCCTGCTGAGGAAAGGCTGAGGGAGCTGGGGCTCTTTAGCTTGGAGAAGAGGAGACTGAGGGGTGACCTCATTAATGTTTATAAATATGTAAAGGGCGAATGTCAGGAGGATGGAGCCAGGCTCTTCTCAGTGATGCCCAATGGTAGGACCAGGGGCAATGGGTGTGAGCTGGAACACAGGAGGTTCTGCTTCAACTTGAGAAGAAACTTCTTTCCAGTGAGGGTGACAGAGCCCTGGGACAGGCTGCCCAGGGAGGGTGTGGAGTCTCCTTCTCTGGAGACATTCAAAACCCGCCTGGACTCCTTCCTGTGTGATCTCATTTAGGTTCCTGCTCTGGCAGGGGGTTGGACTGGATGATCTTTCGAGGTCCCTTCCAATCCCTAACATTCTGTGATTCTGTGATTGTGTGTGTGTGTGCACAAACATCTGTGTGGGTCTGCCTACCCATCCCGACCCATTAGCTCTCAGCTGCAACATCACCCATTCACAGCAGAGCTCCACCACACCGGCTGCTCTCCCACATAAAGGACGATCACCCTCACTTTCCCAGCCTGTCCTGCCTTCCCGTAGATTCTCATGCCCTGAGAAAAAGAGGGATGCTGTAAATATAGACCAGCATGGAAATCACAGAAGGAGCCAGGATGAGTTGCTAGGATCTACAAAAGAGGCCGTAAGAAATGATCAGCCCTGACACAAGAGAAATGGACCCTGACCGCTATTGCTCTGTAAAATCAGCAGCTGGTAAACATGGAGCAAACAGAAAGGAACTGCATCCACCCTGTCCTTCCCTGGGATTTACTACTGCTGGGACAAGGCCAACCCATGCTGGAGCTGGCAGAGTTCAGTGCCACCATGGGTTGAAAGCAGTAAATCGGTGGCCAGTAAGAACCACAGCAGACACAAGCTTTTTCTCTTGGCCACTTAAGAGAAGTGTTTTCAGGGAACCAAAATATGGAAATGTCCATGAGCAGCAGGGTCAAGTACTCAGCTGAAGCAGTGTGGTGGACCCCTGGGTCACCAGCAAACAGGAGACAGGAGGTTAGCAACCACTCTTATCTGGCTGCAATCATACCTGCCCAAAAGCTCTGGGAGGAGGGGGCTGGGAAAGCAAACATGGGGTTTGTCCTGGACGTTGGCAAAGTCACAGACTCTTTCCACTTTGTTTCCTCGTGTAGCCAGTTCCTTCACTAAGTAGTTGATTTAAATAAGAACATCTATCTTCTAAATTGTGTGTATCAAACAATCAATCACTTGGAGGCTGAAAACCTCCCCAAATCTGTAATTATGGTGTCACAGCTGATTGTGATGAAAGTGAAGCTGTCAGGCAGACATTTGTGAGACAAACACACTTGCGCACAGCAGTTTTCCCCAGAGTGCTATGGCAAGCTTTCCTGCCATATGGGGCCATGATTAATAGCCCAGCCTATATGTAAATATTTAGCTGTTTAGGAAGCAACGGGATCCAATTACCTTTCAACTCATTCCCCTCCTTGTGATAAAATACAAACCAGAATTTCTGGGGTTTTGGGTTTTTTTCTTAAAAAAAATTAAAAAATAAAAAAGCACCATGATGACTCATATTCTCCTGATGATATTAAAGACATTCTTCTCTGTGCCTGAGGTAATACAGGCTGAGAGCTCAGCTGGGCAAGGCAGCTGAAATCTCTTATTTTCTCATTACTATAATGCCCCTCTCCAAGGAAGAGCACGCTGGCACTTCCAGCCGATAACCCCTCGTGACTGTCAGGCAGTGGCCTGGAACCAGAGCTCTTCCTGGTACATGATACAATCTGAAGCACAGCTTTTATCATGAGCCCTGTGGTTTTTAGGACAATCCATAAAGCTTGCAGCTGCTGGGAGGAAGAGCTGCCTGAGAATTATAGCAGTCCTCAGGGGGGAAGAAACAGATATTTCTGGCTCTTACAGTAGCAGGGACAGTTTGAAACTCAGCTTTATGTGCACTCAGAATGGTGAAGAGAGGAGAATAATAAACCTCCACAAAAACTTCACTAAAAAAAAAAAAAAATTTATTACTTCTCTGGTAAGGTTAACATTTTTGACAGTGTTCTCCTTTCCCAGCAGGACTATCCACCTCCATGCCCCAGACCCCTCCATCCTTTCTCCAGAGCCCCAGCACATCTTCACCTTGAGGCAACACTGGGAACTTCTCTTGGCTGGTGCCAAGTACTGTTTGCTGCCTTCCTTGACTGGATCACCAGGCTTTCTCCAGCTCCCAGCTCTGGGCACAAGGTTATGGTTGGATGGCTTGGAGAACCTCCTTAGTCACAGCTTTAATTCCAGAGGGAGGGGCTCAAGGAAACACCAGGCATGGGTACACGACCATAGTCAGCTTTGTCTCGGCACCAACAGTGCTGCTGAAGCAGCGTGCAGATGGCCCCTTGGGTGACAGGAGCCATCCAGATTAACTATTGCCACTGCCATGCCATCAGCCCCTCCCAAGTCCCTGGATTTGCAGAAGTCAAGACACAACTAAAAGTAATGGTGTTCAGGGCATTCAAAGCAGAGAGCTGCCACTGTAGGCACAGCCATGGGATACTGAACACTGTGTGAGACACATCTCCTTGGGTCTCTGCTGAAACACAAGGCACAAGAATGGGAGCCACAGCCTGATAGCCTGACCTGCCCCCAGGAACAGCAGGAGCATTGACCCTGCATATGGAGGAGGAAGATACATCACCCTGTACTGCTATGTGGCCTCTTCTAGGGCCAGGGGTCTCAGGATGCAAGGATGGACATCCTGGGCCACCATGATGAAGCACTGGATGAGAGAGACATACCATGTACAGGAGGAAAAACATTCAATGTACCAAATAGGGCAGTACCAAACCTGCCCTAAAAATGGAAACCACTTCTCAGAGAAGTTTTCACATGAGACCAGAGCAGCAAAAGAAGCATGAAGACACTTTGCAGTGGAGCTGAGAGATGCTGAGCTTCATCCACACCAGCATGCTCGCTGCCCCTACCCAGCCCAAAGAGGACACCCAGATAAACAGTGTCCACTTTCCCCATGGCCTCCTGGAGGACACTGGCTGTCCTGCTACACTGCCCACCCTGAACTCCAAGTCCATGGCCAGGCCAAGTTCCAGCACAAGGCAGGAGCAGGAGGGGACTTCCAGTGCAGAGTTTTTCCAATGGCAATTTAATGTCTAACCTGAGAAAGGTTTGTTTTGTGAAAAGGGAGATTACTTTCTCCCCAGCCCCCAGATAATCGCCTTTTTAGCAATTTCCCATCAGTCCTAGGTGCATTTTAAGCAAAATGGTTTTGTATAAAACACCAACAGACAGCTTTAGCACTGCCAATAAAAGAAGACCAAATAGGATTAAGAAAGACATCATCTGCCCTGCAGAGGCACCTTGAAGTGAGTATAATTTTTAAGTCAGTCACTTTAGTTGTATTTCCTAATTACATTGAATTTTTTGGCTGGGATAGAGTTAAAATTTTTCCTAGTAGCTAATACAGGACTGTGTGCTGGATTTGGGCTGGAAACAATGTTGATAATACAGGGATGGTTTTGTTCTTTCTGGGCAGTGCTGACAAAGATTCAAGACCTTTTCTGCTGATCACATCACCCCACCAGCGAGTAGTCTGGGGGTGCACACCAAGTTGGGAGGGGACACAGCCCTGACCAAAGGGTATAAGAGAATCACAGAATCACAGAATCACAGAATCACAGGATATTGGGGATTGGAAGGGACCTCGAAAGATCATCCAGTCCAATCCCCCTGCCAGAGCAGGAACCTCAATGAGATCACACAGGAAGGTGTCCAGGCA